>NC_069499.1:757085657-757385657 GCF_027579735.1 Bombina bombina | reverse complement strand
CCATTGAGAAAAAGTCAGGATTTGGGATTTTTTTCCATAATCTGGGAATTAATCTTTTTGCACAATTTATCATACATTGGAAAAGCTGTCTGCAATATGCACAACACATTACATGAAGATGTTGAGAATAATGATTGAGGAGTCTAGTTAAAATTGTGTCCCCAATATATTAATGATGTGTTTAGTTATCATTTCCCAGTAAGAGTGTAGTAAAGGATACAACCACGATATGTGAGACAGTGAGCCCTCTTCTCCACACTGTCTCCAGCAAATGAGGGAAGCCTTAGGGAGTATACTGTGTAGTCTGGTAAGGGAGAAATACCACCAAGATATAATTTTGTAATTTAGCTCAACTATTATAGAGAATAACAAAGATTTTTCTAATAGACCTAAATATTTGACACCATTTTGTGTTAGTAAAAGTGGTGCATAATTCCATTTCCCATTTAGATACAAAGTTAGGGATAGTATCAGAGTAGCAGATTATTTGTGAAATAAATATGCTCTTTGGTCATACAGGGGTAATGCAGATCCACTCAAAAGCTGTGATGTATCTTGTCAGGTTGGCTTTAGAGTGGCTTGTAACAATGGTGTGGCAAATTTGAAAATAGGTGAATCATTTGTCAAGGGGAGGGTCAATCTAAGTCTTAATTTCTGATTGAGTTTTAAGTGAACTTTTGTTCAAAAGTAAGTTGATCAGGATGTGCAAGGGTTTATTGTCTATTAAAGGAAGAATATTAATCTTGTCTTGAATTAAAATGGTGTTATTTCAAAAGTGGGGAAAGGCGAGACACTGGGCTAAAAATTCCTTTTTTAGATTCAATTAACTTGTCCCAGACCTCAAAGGTGGTGGAGATAAATGAGTTACAATTTACATTGTTAGGCCGATACTTTTTGGGAAGCCAAAAAAGGTCACACAGTTCTGGAACAAGTTAGATGGAGGATTATGACAGTCTAGAACGGTTCCAAACTATAATTCATGCGAAATGAGATGCTCTATAGTAGTTAAGTTTAGGAACCCCAATCCACCATCTTCTTTACAAAGGTATAGTGTTTGACAGGAGACATGGCGCCTCTAAAATGACCAGATGAATTGCTCAAATAGTCTCTTTTGATTAGTTAAATAGTGTTTTGGTAAGGCAAGGGGGAACACTTGAAATAGATATATTTATTTGTGAAGAAGCATTATTTTAATTGTATTAACATGACCCAGCCAGGACAAATGGCCTTGTTTATGCCAAGTGGGTAGGTACTTTTGAGCTTTAGATTGGAGAGGAATATAGTTAAGGTCAAATAACTGTGATAGGCTGGGGGGTAAAGATATGCCTAAATACTTAATTGAGTCAGCCAATACAAAGGCAGTATTAGACTTTACATAATTAATGTCAGCTTGGGGAATATTAAAATGATAATAGACTTGTCCATATTTACTGTAAAGTTGGAGATTAGTGTATAGTCTGCTAAAAGTTCAATAAGTAGGCAGTGATGATTGTGGAGATTGTAGGGTAAATATTATATTGTCTGCAAATAACAAAAATTTCTACGTAATTGTGTCAACTGTTAATCCCTCTATAGTAGAATTATTTAAAAAAAATAAATAGCTAGAGGTTCCACTGTATGAGTAAACAAGAGAGGTGCCATTGGGCAACTTTGTCTGATCCCATTTTTAATCGAGAAACTGTGTGAAAGAGAGCCGTTGTCTCATACTTTTGCTGATAGTTTAATGTAAAGGGCCTGATTGAGAGAAGCCACATTTTGACAGGGTAGACCACATAAAATCCCAGTCCACCCTGTCAAAAGCCTTTCCGGCATCAGTGACTAGGTTAGTCTTATGTTTTTTTTAACTTTTCAATCGATTGATTTAAGGTAAAACTGTTGTCACGGATACCAGGCTGCAAGGGGTAAACCTCTACCCCCTACTACCTAGCCCCCTCTTGTTTCTCAGTGGCTTTGGGTTTTCTAGAGCAACTGCAATCTCCCAGACCTTTGATTTGCTTCATTTTATGAATTACACATCTTCATGAAAGAACTGGTCCCTGACCGCCTAATCCCTCTCCCGCTGGCTGGGCCCCTGGAACTGCCAGCTGGCCACATCATCCCGCATCCCTGGCATCATTTATCCCAGGTAACTCCAGCGGCCCCTTGTCCCAGAGCTCCGCTCTTTTGGGGATTGGTACCCCTTGGGGAGGGCAAGATGTGGGGTGATTGCAAGAAGGGAGCTCCCTTTGGCCGAAGCCACACAGCTCATTCTGCTGGAGCACTTCTACAACCATGCTCCACCAAAGGTAAGAGAATGGGTCCACGATTGGCGACCCGAAACAGCAGACCAAGCAGCCATCCTGGAGGACCAGTACCTGGATGCCCGGCATCAGGTCCACCCTGAGCCATGACCAGTGCATCGCTCTGCTCCAGCCCCTGCCCATCCTCCAGTGGCTCCTCGGCAGCCACCGACACAACCAGCCCCTGTCTGCTCCACCAGGCCCAGTGCACCCCAGAGATGCTATGGGTGTGGGCAGGCAAGCCACTTCTGAAAGGAATGTCCAGCGCAGCTGCCAAGGAACCCCCCTCCGGCTCAGTGGGCAAGAGCTCCTGTCGGGAGCTTTCAAGCTGCTGCCCACTATCTGTATGCAGAGGGCCCTACCAATTAAACCAACTGGGCAGAAGAAGAAGTCAGGGTCCTGCATGAGGTGGACCCCGCGAGGATGTCTGGTTCAACAGGCAGTTGGCCCGGGGACTAAGAGACACTGGAGCTACAGTCACCCTGGTCCAACCCCACCTGGCTCCTGCCTCAAACCACACAGGGAGGTCACTTGCCGTTCGGGTGGGTGGGGGTGGCTTACTTAGGATCCCCACAGCACGAGTGCACCTGGATTGGGGTGTCGGCTCCCGTGCTGTGGAAGTGGGAGTCATGAGCCATCTGCCCGCCGAGGTCTTGTTAGAAAATGACCTTAGCCACCTTGCCTTGGCCACTGTGTGGGATAACCCCACGAATGTTGGTGCAGTTACCACCCGCCAGCAAGCCAGTCACCAAGCCACCACACCTGATCTGGGGACCCAGGTAAGACATTCAGCTCCAACTCCTGCCCTACCCCCGACCAAATCTCCTGGGCGTCCCCCTCTGACTTTGCCCAGGAGACTCGGAGGGACCCGACCCTAGCCCCTTACCATGAACGAGTAGGGAGTGACCCCCAGGGCCTCGGGGAGGAATGAGAGAAAGGGCTCCTGTACCGAATCTCCGAGAGGAAAAAAGGGCCGGTGCCCAAGCGCCAGCTGGTGGTACTGAAAAAATATCGGTATGACCTGCTGCGGATAGGGCATGATATCCCCCTAGCAGGACATCTAGGAAAATCCAGGATTCATCACCGACTAACCCAGACCTTCTTTTGGCCAGGGATTACAGTTGATATTAAGCAATACTGTCAGACTTGCAAAGTGTGCCAGAAAGTAGGGAAGACAGGGGACCATTCCAAAACCTCCTTACACCCCCTCCCCATCATTGATGAACCTTTAAGCAGCGTCGCTGTAGATATAATTTGTCCCTTGGCCCGACCCAGCCCCACAGGGAAGAAATATATACTCACAGTGGTAGATTACACCACTAGATACCCGAAGGCAATCCCTTTGGCTAATATCCAGGCAGAGACAGTGTTAGATGCAATGCTCCGGATATTCACCAGGGTAGGCTTTCCCTGGGAAGTGATCTCCAACCAGGGAACCCAGTTCACTGTGGAGATCACCCAGCAGTTATCGAAACTGTGTGGTATCAAACCCCTGCACAGTGCTTCCTATCACCCCCAGACTAATAGGTTATGAGATAGGTTCAACGGGACCCTGAAGCAGTTGCTTAGGACGTTCTCAGCCTCTCACAGGGACTGGGAAAGATACCTGCCACACCTCCTATTTGCATACAGAGATGTGACCCAGGAATCCACGGGATTCTCCCCATTTGAGCTAGTGTATGGCCAGAAAATAAGGGGACCCCTAGACCTGTTAAAAGCCCACTGGGAGGGATCCACAGAAGAGGAGGGACACTCCATTGTGGAGTGCGTTCTTGAATTCAGGGACCGACTGAAGGACCTCACCGAAAGGGTGCGAGAGAACCTTCAGGTCATTTAAAGCAGACAGAAGCGGTAATACGACCAGAATGTTTGTAACTGGACCCTGGCAGTGGGGCAGAAGGCCCTAGCCTTGAAGCCTGTCAAAATGAACAATCTACAGGCCTCCTGGCAGGGACCCTACCGAGTGTTAGAGCAGCTTAACGACACCACTAATCTGGTAGCTAAATGTTCAGATGACCAAGTCCGCCGGACCTTTCATGTGAACATGCTGAACGCATACCTAGAAAGGGCCAGGGATGTGGCCACCATTTGTGCTCCAGCTGTAGAGGACTCTGAGAGTCTTCCCATGATGGAGCTCCCTGGACAAGATGAGGTCCCCCCAGGCATAGCAGACATACAGCTGGACGAGAGGCAAGGGACTAGTCAGAAGGAACAAGTCCAGCAAATGCTAGAGGATAGGCGAGACATGTTCTCCACTACCCCTGGGTACACCATGGCGGCGATACACTGACTGGAGACCCCTGGGCAGGTGCCCCTGCGACAGGCAGCATACTGGGTCACCGAGGCAGTCAGAGACAGTATGCACCTAGAGCTCAGGGAAATGCTGGAACTAGGTGTTATTGAACCATCCAACAGTCCCTGGACCTCCCAGTGGTGCTGGTACCCAAGTGGCACATGACCATCAGGTTCTGCATAGACTACCATAGAACCACAACCAATGCCTACCATATGCCCCGGGTCAATGACCTACTAGACTGGATTGCCCGTGGCCACTTCCTGACCACCCTAGACCTCTGCAAGGGATACTGGCAGATCCCCTTGGACCTCAGGTCCATCCCCAAGTTGGCATTTATCACCCCCTTTGGCCTCTACCAGTTCAAGGTTATGCCGTTTAAGATGAAGAATGCTCTGGCAACCTTCCAGAGAATGGTAGATGACCTCCTTGATGGCCTCCAGGACTATGCCTGTGCATACCTGGATGACATTGTGATCTACAGCGACACCTGGAAGGACCATTTGGTCCACCTATGCATCATTCTAGACCGCATCAGTGCCACTGGCCTGACCCTGAAGCCCCACAAGTATACAATAGGGCACTTGGAGGTCCAGTACCTTGGACACCGGTTTGGCTGCGGGAAGCAGCGGCCAAAGCCGGCCAAGATTGAGGCAGTCGCAAATGAGTCCAACCCCAAGACCAAAACCCAAGTCTTAGCTTTCCTAGGGACCGCAGGGTACTACCGTAAATTTGTCCCAATTACAGTACCCTAGCCAAACCACTGACCGACCTAACCCGTAAATGACTACCCCAACAGGTCCTGTGGTCCCCTGAATGTGAAACGGCTTTCCAAAACCTTAAGACTGCATTGATCCCCGCCCCTGTCCTGGCCGCTGCTAACCCAACCAAACGTTTTTGTTTGGATGCCTCAATCTTTGGGTTGGGAGCAGTACTAAACCAGGTGTACAAGGAAGGGCAGGACCATCCCGTTGTCTACATCAGCCGGAAGCTGTTATGCAGGGAGGTAGGCTATGCGGCAGTGGAAAAGGAGTGCCTGACCCTGGTGTGGGCCCTTAAGAAGCTTCAATCGTACCTCTTTGGGAGGCCTTCCACCATCCTCATGGACCACAACCCCCTAGTCTGGCTCAACCGAGTTTCTGGGGACAACAGATGTTTGCTGCAGTGGAATTTAGCTTTGCAGCCCTTCAACTTTGACATTCAGTACAGGCCTGTAAAAAACAATGGAAACCCTGATGGACTTTACCAGCAAACTGAAGTGGAATAGTTCCTCGGACAGCCCCAGGCCGACCCATGTGGGGATCTAGCTGGGTCTGCCGAACTGAAAGGGGGGAGCTTTCACAGATACCAGGCTGCAAGGGTTAAACCTACACTCCCTACTACCGAGCCCCCTCTTGTTTCTCAGCAGCTTTGGGTTTTCTAGAGCAACCGCAGTCTCCCAAACCTTTGATTTGCTTCATTTTATGGTTTACACATCATCATGAAAGAGCTGTTCCCTGACCGTCTAGTCCCTCTCTGGCTGGCCGGGCCCCTGGAACTGTTGGCCAGCCACATTGTTCCACATCCCTGATGTCCTTTACGCCAGGTCGCTCCAGCAGTCCCTTGTCCAAGAGCTCCACTCTTTTGGGGATTAGTACCCCTTGGGGAGGGCAAGAGGTGGGGTGATTGCCAGAAGGGAGCTCCCTTGGGAGCCGGGGGTTCTGGACCCCCTCTACAACCCCAACTTCCCAGTGGCCTTCCCGGTGTATGTTTAATCACCCATAGCTCCAGTCCCCAGCTATGGAGGGGCAGGAAAGGCGGGAGATTTGGGGGACTGATAAGGCTCTTATCTTGATAAGATTGTGCATAAAAACTGTGTGTTTTCCCAATAAAGATGTACTTTGTGTTTTCACCTGAATGCTAGTCTGTCTAGTTATTTGGGTGGGATTGCCTAAAATCACTTTCTCCGCTACATAGCGGAAGGTTCCAGGTACAGGAAGGGTCCTTTGGCAAAGCTACCCAGTCGGGGTAGCCGGAGTCTGTCACAACTGTCACTCACCTAGATTACAAGTTTTGTGCTAAACAGGGTGTAAAACTAACGCCAAAAAGTTATTCACCCTCTATAGTGCTGCCATTACGAGACACTGTAAAACCTCCTTGTTCGTGCGATATGGTGGCGTTAAGCTCCATACCGCACAAAAGCCAAGGGCTGATTTGACGTGCTCATGCACGCTTTCCCCATAGACATCAATGGGGAGAGAGTGTTAGAAAAAAATCTAACACCTGCGATCGCGGAATGAAAAATCTCCGTAAAGCAAACCCATTGATGTCTATGGGGAAAACAAGTTATGTCTAAACCTAACACCCTAACATAAACCTCAAGTCTAAACACCCCTAATCTGCTGCCCCCACTTTCCCAGCAAACTGAAGTGGAATAGTTCCTCGGACAGCCCCAGGCGACCCGTGTGGGGATCTAGCTGGGTCTGCCGAACTGAAAGGGGGGAGCTTTCACAGATACCAGGCTGCAAGGGTTAAACCTACACTCCCTACTACCGAGCCCCCTCTTGTTTCTCAGCAGCTTTGGGTTTTCTAGAGCAACCGCAGTCTCCCAAACCTTTGATTTGCTTCATTTTATGGTTTACACATCATCATGAAAGAGCTGTTCCCTGACCGTCTAGTCCCTCTCTGGCTGGCCGGGCCCCTGGAACTGTTGGCCAGCCACATTGTTCCACATCCCTGATGTCCTTTACGCCAGGTCGCTCCAGCAGTCCCTTGTCCAAGAGCTCCACTCTTTTGGGGATTAGTACCCCTTGGGGAGGGCAAGAGGTGGGGTGATTGCCAGAAGGGAGCTCCCTTGGGAGCCGGGGGTTCTGGACCCCCTCTACAACCCCAACTTCCCAGTGGCCTTCCCGGTGTATGTTTAATCACCCATAGCTCCAGTCCCCAGCTATGGAGGGGCAGGAAAGGCGGGAGATTTGGGGGACTGATAAGGCTCTTATCTTGATAAGATTGTGCATAAAAACTGTGTGTTTTCCCAATAAAGATGTACTTTGTGTTTTCACCTGAATGCTAGTCTGTCTAGTTATTTGGGTGGGATTGCCTAAAATCACTTTCTCCGCTACATAGCGGAAGGTTCCAGGTACAGGAAGGGTCCTTTGGCAAAGCTACCCAGTCGGGGTAGCCGGAGTCTGTCACAACTGTCACTCACCTAGATTACAAGTTTTGTGCTAAACAGGGTGTAAAACTAACGCCAAAAAGTTATTCACCCTCTATAGTGCTGCCATTACGAGACACTGTAAAACCTCCTTGTTCGTGCGATATGGTGGCGTTAAGCTCCATACCGCACAAAAGCCAAGGGCTGATTTGACGTGCTCATGCACGCTTTCCCCATAGACATCAATGGGGAGAGAGTGTTAGAAAAAAATCTAACACCTGCGATCGCGGAATGAAAAATCTCCGTAAAGCAAACCCATTGATGTCTATGGGGAAAACAAGTTATGTCTAAACCTAACACCCTAACATAAACCTCAAGTCTAAACACCCCTAATCTGCTGCCCCCAACATCGCCGACACCTAAATAAAGTTATTAACCCCTAATCTGCCGCTCCCGACATCGTCAACACTAATAAAAGTTATTAACCATTATTCTGCCGCTCCCCAACATCACCGCCACTATAATAAAATTATTAACCCCTATTCCAATGCTCCCCGACATCGCGAACATGATAATAAAGTTATTAACCCCTAAACCTCCGGCCTCCCACATCTCCGCAACTAAATAAACCTATTAACCCATAAACCTCCGGCCTCCCATATCTCCACAACTAAATAAACCTATTAACCCCTAAATCTCCGGTCTCCCACATCTCTGCAACTAAATAAACCTATTAACCCCTACACTGCCGACCTCTAACATCTCTGCAACTAAATAAACATATTAACCCCTAAACCGCTGCCCCCCCACAGCGCAAAACACTAAATAAACTATTAGCCCCTAAACCTAACACCCCCTAACTTTAAATTAAAATTACAATATAACTATATTTAAATAAATAAAAAATTACCTGTGAAATAAAAACTAAGTTTAAACTATAAATTAACCTAACATAATTGCTCTAATAAAGTTTAAAAAAAACTACCAATTAAAAAATCTAAATTTCAAATTTAAAAAAACCTCACACTACGAGAGAAATTAAAAAATCTAAAATTGCAGAAAATAATAAACACTAAATCTCGAAAAATAAAAAACACTAAGCTTACAAAAAAATAATAAACAAAATGATCAAAAATAAAAACAATTACACCTAGTCCAATAGCCCTATATAAAAAAAAACCCACCAAACTCTAAAGTTAAACTATTTCTGCTGCCATCACTTTAAAATTATTATATGAGAAATCCTAAGGAAAAACCCAGACTAACAGATTAAAAATCCCAAAAATCAATATAAAAAACACAGTACTGTTATCAACAGTCTCTTCAGTAACGTGATTTGAATATTAGACAAAGACAAAAACTTAAAGAGACACTAAACCCAAATTTTTTCTTTTGTGATTCAGATAGAGCATGACATTTTAAGCAACTTTCTAACATACTCCTATTATCAAATTTTCTTCATTCTCTTGGTATCATGAAATGCAAGAATGTAAGTTTTTGGTGAACAACCTGGATTGTTCTTGCTGATTGGTGGATACATCTATCCACCAATAAAAAAGTGCTTTCCAGAGTGCTGAACCAAAAAAACCCAGCTTAGATGCCTTCTTTTTCAAATAAAGATAGCAAAAGAACGAAGAAAAATTGATAATAGGAGTAAATTAGAAAGTTGTTTAAAATTGCATGCTCTATCTGAATCACGAAAGAAAAAATTTGGGTTCAGTGTCCCTTTAATAAAGAAACATGTATTATGAACAAAATAGTCACATTGCATTTATATATATAAAAAAAGAATTAAAAAAACAAATATACACAGCAACAATTTTAACCCCTTAAGGGTACGTCGCTGGTCTTTCTATTCTATTGCATTATTAATAGCAAGACTGCGCTATTTCCGGTGACCAGCAGGAGGGAGGGTATAATAGCTATTATAAACAAGAAAACCCTTAACCCCCAGCGATATACAGGGTACGCCGTGGTCATTAAGGGGGTAAAACCAAAAGGAGAATTCTAACAAAACCTATAACTTTACCAGAAGAACATGTTTTTGCCTGCTGCTTTCCATGTAGAATAACAATATTATTTTGCTGAAATCACATCTAAATAAACTTTTTTTTACCAGGCCCCTTCCAGAGTGTGCAAGGGAGGTAGTCACCCCACAAAATAATCAGCACACAGAGAAAAAGATCATCTCACAACCTAAAATCATGAGGTCTCCATGACAGGAACATTGCTGTTTTATCGCTAACGTTAGACAGCTCTGAAATACCAAACCACCTAATGATGCTGAATTGAAAAAGGGATTTTCTGGAGAGGGTGGGGAAATAAAAAATGAGCCCTTTCGGGGCTTTCAAAAACTAAAGAAGTGATTGATACATTGACAGTAAGATCCTAGTAACCTAAATCATATTTTATTGTCCCTTTATGATACGTTGTACAAATTATCATTCATGGTATAATTAATTTAAAGCAGTTACCTAGAAACTGGTAATAGCTTTAAAAGAAACTACAGTTGTAATCCAGCCCTTAGAGTCTTAACAATACGTTTAAAGTCTTGAAATGTATAAATACGAAAGTGCTACATATAAACCGTCTCCAAAAACAAACATAGAATACAACAAAATTCAACAGAATTGCAACAGAAATAATTCACAATTAAATACTAGATACAGCTGTTTAAATCAGCACTTTTTATATGTTTCTTTTTATTTAAATAATTGCAACATAAAACTATTATATAAAGGGTTAAACAGTATTATATAAAAAGCTCTAGAGTCAAGAGGGTAATACATTGTTCATGGCATTAATTGGTAATATTGTTAGTAACTTACTGTTCTGTTGGATGAGTCACAAAAAAACCTTCTCTACAATTGGACAAAGGCTCTCTATAATGACTTGTATTAGAAACTAATGAATGGAACTGGAGAGAGGGCTGGTATTCTTTTGAGAACACATATATCTTTGTAAGGCCAGAACATAGCAAATATATAGTATATTTTTATTTTCTTATATAGTTTCATCTTTGCAGAGCTTTAACAGCTAGCGTGTCTGAAGCAACTCACCCAAGAGGAGTATTACACAGTTCAAGAATGAATTACTAACGACAGCTGTGCCATTCAAGGTATTTACAGAGCTTTTAATGCAGTGTTTGCTTTGCATTGATTTTTTCTTGGCTGTACTCAGCTATTTTGCAATCATGACAGGTCTGCAACCCAATTTTAAGTCCCACACATATAAGTAATTGACTTTGGCCCCACAGGGGAAATGTGTGTGAAGAAATAGGAATTTATTGTGACATCAAAACAAACTCTTATATTTTTTTTTTATGTTTTAGGGTTCTTAACCCCAGTAAGGGAGAGCATTTTGTGCAATGCTATTTTCTATCCCCTGCAAATAATTAAAATATTCCAATCTGCATTTATCTGTGTTATTAAATAAATAATAAAAACATTTTTAGATAATATATATATAGTATCTCACAAAAGTGAGTACACCCCTCACATTTTTGTAAATATTTTATTATATCTTTTCATGTGACAACACTGAAGAAATGACACTTTGCTACAATGTAAAGTAGTGAGTGTACAGCCTGTATCACAGTGTAAATTTGCTGTCCCCTCAAAATAACTCAACACACAGCCAATAATGTCTAAACCGTTGGCAACAAAAGTGAGTACACCCCTAAGTGGAAATGTCCAAATTGGGCCCAAAGTGTCAATATTTTGTGTGGCCACCATTATTTTTCAGCACTGCCTTAACCCTCTTAGGCATGGAGTTCACCAGAGCTTCACAGGTTGCCACTGGAGTCCTCATCCACTTCTCCATGATGACATCACGGAGCTGGTGGATGTTATTCCCCCACCTTCTATTTGAGGACGCCCCACAGATGCTCACTAGGGTTTAGATCTGGAGACATGCTTGGCCAGTCCATCACCTTTACCCTCAGCTTCCTTAGCAAGGCAGTGGTTGTCTTGGAGGTGTGTTTGGAATACTGCCCTGCAGCCCAGTCTCTGATGCTCTTCTTCAGTATGTCAGAGTACATGTTGGCATTCATGGTTCCCTCAATGAACTGTAGCTCCCCAGTGCCGGCAGCACTCATGCAGGCCCAAACCATGACACTCCCACCACTATGCATAACTGTAGGCAAGAAACAATTGTCTTTGCACTCCTCCCCTGTTGAAGCCACACATGCTTGACACCATCTGACCCAAATAAGTTTATCTTGGTCTCATCGGACCACAGGACATGGTTCCAGTAATCCATGTCCTTAGTCTGCTTTTCTTCAGCAAACTGTTTGCAGGCTTTCTTGTGCATCATCTTTAGAAAAGGCTTCTTTCTGGGACGACAGCCATGCAGACCATGGCTAATTGGGCCCAATTTGGACATTTCCACTTATGGGTATACTCACTTTTGTTGCCAACAGTTTAGACATTAATGGCTGTGTGTTGAGTTGTTTTGAGGGGACAGCAAATTTACACTGTTATACAGGTTGTACACTCCCTACTTTACATTGTAGCAAAGTGTCATTTCTTCAGTGTTGTCACATAAAAAGATATAATAAAATATTTACAAAAATGTGAGTGGTGTACTTACTTTTGTGAGATACTGTGTATATATATATATATATATATATATATATATATATATATACACACATACATACATACATACATACACACACACACATATGTAAGCATATATATATATTTTTTTATTAATCCAAAGTGATACGGGAAACACACTGTCCTCTCAAGCACCAAAAAGAGCACATTTGGATAGAAATTTTAAGTATTTTTTTCTGAGCTATCACTGTGTGTGTTCAATTAACATAACAAATATGGAGTTTAGCAGTAAACAAATTAAGCAAATTAACTAAATCAAGATCATAGCTTGGAGGGACATGAAATGAAAATTAACATCTTGCTGTAATTTCACTGCAGCAACTCAAAATTTGTGCAAGTCAAAGAGCTTTGTATCTTCAGATCCATGAGTTACTAGTGACTCTGCATTATAATACATGGAGTAGCAGTGGTCGCAAACTAGCCCACCCCCAAGACCAAAACCCAAGTCTTAGCTGTCCTAGGGACTGCAGGGTACTACCGTAAATTTGTCCCAATTACAGTACCCTAGCCAAACCACTGACCGACCTAAGCCGTAAACAACTACCCCGACAGGTCCTGTAGTCCCCAGAATGTGAAACTGCTTTCCAGAACCTTAAGACTGCATTGATCTCCGCCCCTGTCCTGGCCGCTCCTAACCCAACCAAACGTTTTTGTTTGGATGCCTCAATCTTTGGGTTGGGAGCAGTACTAAGCCAGGTGTACGAGGAAGGGTAGGACCATCCCGTTGCCTACATCAGCCCGGAAGCTGTTACGCGGCTATGGGCCCTTAAGAAGCTTCAACCGTACCTCTATGGGAGGCCCTTCACCATCCTCACGGACCCCCTAGTCTGGCTCAACCGAGTTTCTTTGGACAACAGATGTTTGCTGCGGTGGAATTTAGCTTTGCAGCCCTTCAACTTTCACATTCAGTACAGGACGTTAAAAAGCGACTTTCCCAGCAAACTGAAGTGGAATAGTTCCTCGGACAGCCCCAGGCTGACCCGTGTGGGGATATAGCCGGGTCTGCCGAACTGAAAGGGGGGAGCTGTCACAGATACCAGGCTGCAAGGGTTAAACCTCCACTCCCTACTACCGAGCCCCCTCTTGTTTCTCAGCGGCTTTGGGTTTTCTAGAGCAACCGCAGTCTCCCAGACCTTTGATTTGCTTTGTTTTATGGTTTACACATCATCATGAAAGAGCTGTTCCCTGACCGTCTAGTCCCTCTCCGGCTGGCCGGGCCCCTGGAACTGTCGGCCAGCCACATTGTCCCGCATCCCTGGTGTCCTTTACCCCAGGTTGCTCCAGCGGCCCCTTGTCCCAGAGCTCCACTCTTTTGGGGATTGGTACCCCTTGGAGAGGGCAAGAGGTGGGGTGATTGCCAGAAGGGAGCTCTCTTGGGAACCGGGGGTTCCGGACACCCCTCTACAACCCCCACTCCCCAGTGGCCTTCCCGGTGTCTGGTTAATCACCCATAGCTCCGGCCCCCAGCTATGGAGGGGCGGGAAGGGCAGGAGATTTGGGGGACTGATAAGGCTCTTATCTTGATGAGATTGTGTATAAAAACTGTGTGTTTTCCCATTAGGTAACTACTGATTTTCTTCTCTGCAAGTGGCTCTCATTTCACATGTGAGATATCATGTATTGGCCCCTAATGCAAATATAAATGTTAATGATAGAAATGCCCTCTAATGAATCTGTGGAAAATATAGGTGAAGAACATGAACTTTCCTTCACAGAAAAGTCCATTGGCAGAATCACAAGTGTTTATGATTTTAGTCCACTATATAACAATGTAACAAACACTAAGCCTTCTTAGGTATGATCTTCAAAAAAGATTGACATTGAGACTCATGAAAGTTTAATTTTGACATTCAGGTTTATTAAAGTAGCTCTATAAAAATAATTGGAAATTTGACAGATTTGCTTTATAGAAAAGTATTTTTTATCATTTACAAAACAAGGACCATCTGCCTGTTTTCTCTTTAGGGTAGAGGTGAGGTGGACAACCTACCTTATTCATAGGTTAAAATGGCAGTACTGTACTGATTATTCTCATTTCCATCCCTCCAAAAAAAAATTCATGCTAATTATGGGAGTAGTGGGGGAGTGTAGGTGTTTTTTTTATTTAGAGCAAGGTTTTTTGAACCATGGGTTGCAACCCATTACTGGTTTGCAACACAATGTTTACTGGTTCGCAATGAGATATATGAGCGTATGGTATGGTATGGAGTGTCTGTTATATGAGTTTTTGGTTGTTGTATGAGAGTGTGTGTGCTCTGTGTGTATTTTTATGAGAGTGTGCGGTGTCTGAGTGTGTGTGTTATATGAGAGTGTGGTGTGTGTGTTATTATCTTTTACAACACTTTCTTTTTTTTTTTTTTTTTTTTTTTTTTATTGAGGTTATGCGAAACATTACAGCTTATTTTGAGTAACATGTCATAAGTCAAACTGAAGATGGTACAATACAATTCAATGATTACATTATAGATATACAAGATTCGCATTATAATATATGTTATACAGAATGCTGAAACCTCTTTTTCTTTTTAACATGGGCTGAACAAAGTCTGTTCCCTCACCTGATATTAAAGGCAGCTATTGTGCTTTGAAAAACGTGTAATACATTCTAGAGAGGGGAATTTAAGTTACTGTAACGGTCCCTGCATGACCTGTAATCTTAGATTAGTTTATAATATAGATATACATATATAGTAGTCAGGGTTATAGTATATTTCACAATGGGAACAACAGGTAATGTATAGTTATAGCTTATGAAATAAAAAATTTTTAGGATGCGGTATATGCAAGATTAACCGCTTAATTCGACCTCCAGATCAAGGAGGTATATTAGGCATAATTGGGGGGGGGGGAGGTTGTTATTTAGATATAGTATGAGAAACATCTTATGTTCAAGGATAATACTAAGTTCTATGCTAGTAGTCAGGGGCAAGGACAATTATGGTATGATGCCTCTAAATACTAATGTTGAAATGTTGCAAGACTGTTAGTCTATATAGGGAGACTCACGGGGGACCATTTTAGCTGTTGGTGGTACAGGACCAGCCTGCATTAAGGAGCCTGACTAGTATTTTAATGTGCTTATATAAGGCTGTAAAGTTGACTTCTGCTCTAACTAGTTATCCCTTAGGGTATATTAAGAAGGCAGGCACATTAAATAGTAACCACAGTCTCATAAACTTTTAGAAAAACCAAAGAATAGGTATGCATCCTGTCGCCTGGGCACGGGCCCTATGCCCATCGGCAGGAGAACATCTAGAGATGTATATACTAGGTAACCATGTCAAAGGGAATAACACAGTAATCTCTATTTATCATAGCGAAGTCAGAGACAATATCAATGGGATATACAGTAAGGTCTTATGACTATCTGGCAATAGATGATATGGGTGCTCTGCATGTAAGTCAGATAGGGTGCGTCAGGGCAATACGAGGGCGGTTATAATACAGCTTTACATTTGCCAACTAAATAGTTAGTTATGCGCCTAGGGAGCCAGTACAGTGAGGGAATTCAATTAACCACATGCAGAGTATAATATGAAAAACAGGTTTGCACAGAATTAGGGCACACAACGTATACAAATGAAACATATGCATGCTAACTAAGAGCTTGAATATATAGTAAGTACAGGAGCACTGTGAGTAACATTGGGAGCACAAGGCATCTGGCTGGAAAACAAACTATCTGAACCATGAACCTGTATCAATAAAGGTCTATCTTCACTGTGCGAAATGTTACAAACAAGACAGATAGTGCTGTATGCTAATTCAAAAATAAGTGTTATCTATCCTTAGAACAAACCAAGATCTTACATGATCTCAACATATAACATTGCTATATAGGCATATAATCAGGTTACTAGAAACATAGAGGTATAATGAGCATGTACCCTTTTTATGTGCTACATACATAGTTCCTCATAAAAAGTGGCAGAACTTGTGCAATGCAGCTAATATAGGCCTATTAAAGGTGGCGTATAACAGTATAGCTCTAATATACATTCTCCTGGGGAGTATTGTCTCAAACATTATATCAACAGATGGATAAAAGTTAACTATATATGAAAAATAATAATAATAAAAAAAAAAAAGGTGGTAAGATACATTCATCTAACATATGAACATACAGACGTGTATAGATATTAGTGAGAGATGCAGATGCCACTAAAGTCTATGTTTTAACATATAATTTCCACATAGATGCCTAGTTATGTTCAGACTGATTTCAGGCTTTAACACCTTCATATGTAACTGAGATCTAGCAGCTTTGTGAGGTGAGACAGAGATCTGTTATGTAGTGTGAAAAGTTCAGTTCACTGCTAGTCTGTCACACTTATTGCACAGTAACCTATAGTTCGATTACCTGCAGCAATATTTAAAGCAGAGTTACGTTTAGCCCACTCCGGCTCTGGGACATCGGGTCCTAGATGTCTGGGTTCTCATAAGCAATGGCAGGTAAGTAAAGAGGGGACCGTGCGAGGAGGCGCTGGATTTTGGAACTAAGCTTTCAGCCCCAGCTTCACTAGACCCGCAACGATAGGGCAGCCGACCTTCAATGTCAGTAGTTGCTTTAGGCTTTGGGGATATTTGTGGACTCCTTCCACCTAGCCTATGCGAGTTTTGAGGAGCGCTGTCTCCGGGATGATTTGCCGCAGTGACGTTGCTTGACACAGTCCCTTTACTCGGCCGTTCGATCTCTTGTGAAGTCGCGTATTCGGCCGTCTTCATTAGGGTTTCTGAGGTATGCATTAGATGCTGAGGTCCCAAAGCATCACCGGTTTTGCTATTGTAGTCGGCTGGGCTTAGGTAAACCTCTTGTTGTAGGCCGCTGAGATCGGCAGGTTCTAGGGCTCTGTTCAGAGTTGCCGCAAATATGGGCTCATAAGACTGTAGGAGTTTACCCAATTCGGCTAAGATCCAATACGTGTCCTCCATCATAGATGTAGAAGGGTAAGATAATATCAGGGAGGATCTCAGTTCATACAGGAGTGTGTAGGCCAATATGTATAGAGTAGTTTCCTCACCATGCGGTAAGAGAAATGGCCGCTGCCCGCTCAGTGTCAGAAAAGGCCTCCAGTTTTAACTTAGAGTAGCTGCATTAGCCTCGTATTATACTATGCGCCCAATGTTAAGTAGAAGTTTGTCATGCATCCCATCATACTCAGAGGGTATAATTTGCTGGAAGAAGCACCTTAGATCAATTTAGAAAAATGGTAATAGCTGGAGCACTAGAAAAGTGCGACCATTCTCATGTGCTGTTGGCTCCGCCCCCCTTTTACAACACTTTCAAGTTTGACTACAATCAGAAATAAAATATACTCAACATTTTTTCTTCTCCAAAAATTGCAGATATAGGGTTATGAAAATATGGGGTATCATTGCACTTGATCTTGGGAAAAAGTTTGAAGAACCCTGATTTAGAGGATGTGTGATACTGGTAATAAAAATAGGGCATTACTGTTGCACAACAGAGGGCTAAGATCATAGGAAAATCTTTGAAGGACTAGCAATTGCCCACCAGTGTTTAATCTGCAGGACATCTAAAAGCAGAACATGCAATCATCTCTTAAAGGGACATTATACACTAGATTTTTCTTTGCATAAATGTGTTGTAGATGATCCATTTATATAGCCTATACAGCTTTTTTTTTTTTAAATGTATAGTTTTGCTTATTTTTACTCCAGCTTGCTCCTGATTGTTTAAAGAGCCTTTTCATATGCAGAGGAAGGGGGAGGGGATAGTCTGCTTTTTTGCTATAGAACCACTTACAGTGGATGTTCCAGCTAATCTTTTTAACAGTGCTAAACTGGGAGCTTCTAAGTAAGTATCGGTTTTAAACTGGAGTTTTAGATCAGTATCTGTAAATAATATTCTTTATAGTAGCGTCTATTACATGCAGTTAAATGAAAATTGGTGTATACTGTCCCTTTAATTTGCTGAATGCCCCTAAACTTATAGCTATATCACACACCTTCAGTTTATAGCCCATTTTGTTTTAGTGAAACTAGGGAATGGCCAGGCCCTGTGCAAAACTACTCAAACTTCACTTCCTTATTGCTTGAATTTCTGCCCAGCCAGATTTTGCTCATATCACCGAGACTACCCCAGGTCCCCTGTCCCAGCCACAGACCACCTGATCTCCATTCCTGGCGGCCCTGTGCCAGGCTTTATAACCAAATGATGAAAGGTATGTAAAAGGAGTAGGACAGAGTTGTAGGTTCTAGTACCAAATTATTTACCCATATAATAAAAATCAACCTAATCAAACAAAACAAAAAATGTAATGTAAAGTGTCAGAATTTAATTAAAAATGTAATAAAAAATATGTGTACATGTTACAATTTTTAATTATAAGTGAGGAAACCCATGCCATTACATCTCTCTTATGCCTTTAAATATTCAGGAAAAAATCACCCAATCCAGAATTCTAAAATGATGCCAAAATTTAGACTTTCTCATTAAAAATTTTTTTTAAAATACAATTATATAAAATGACCATTTCTCTGTCAGTAAGTCACAATCTTCTTAGCCTGCAGCTTTTTAAAAATTAACTGTGTACATTTAAATACATATCCACAAAAGATCAAGTATTAATAGAAATACACAGGTTTCTCTCAGACAAATAGTAATAAGAGGTATTGCTCATTAGTGTAAGGGAAAGAATACCCAATAATAAGGAGTAGATGAATAGGGGTGTGGTTTGGGAAAATCAGAATATTGAGGGGTACTGTTATGTGAGAATGGTACTGTACTGGTTTTTAAGGGGGTGATACTAATAGGAAAATTGTTGATTAGTGAAAGGGATAAAGGTTAGGAGGGGAGGGGAGTCCTCCTTTAGGGGTCAGTATTGGGAAGCCATTGGGTGTTAAACATAGATTTCCAGTCAGCCCATATAATTTCAAATATGTCAGAGTTTTCAAGGGAGTAGAATTTTTTTTTATAGAGTATATGTACGCAATGATATTAATTATTGTGGGCCAGGTAGGTAGAGTTGCTTTTTTCTATGATCTAGCAATGGATAGTTTTATAGCAGAGAAAATATATATACATAGATAGCTGTGATGTTTAGGTAAGGTACATGTGCCTAAATGCAGTAAGGCCACAGCTGGTGACTTGGCAAGGGGTATCCCTATTCTGGCTAATGTGGTGAAACACGTGTTCCATAGTGGTTTCAATTTTGGGCAATCCCACCATATATGTGTTATATCTCCTATATGGTCACAGTTTCTCCAAAATTTAGGAGAGGTAGTAGGGAACAATTGGGCCAATCGTGCGAGGACATAGTACCAGTGCATAAGAAGCTTAAAGTATGTCTTATACAGGGTAATGCAATGTATAGCTTTTTTGGAGAACTTGAGTGTGCATTGCCAGATTTGAGTAGGGATAGATATGTTCAGTTTTTCTTCCCATTTCATTAGGAGTTTTATCAAGGGGTAGAGCTCCTTCCATTAGGTTGTAATTAGTAGACATATGTTTACATAATTTCATCCCTTGCTGCCATTTAGACTCCCATATGGTTAACTGGCTTGAGGAGGAAAGTTTGAACCCCATGCTTGTAAGTAGACATATTACTCGAGTGTATTAATTTCATAAATGGTGGTATGTGTGTGGATTCTCTGATTTGGTCTAATGTGATGAAATGGCCTTGTGAGGAGGTGGACCCTAGGTCAGATACCTTCACAAATCCTAGACATGCCCATGTTGTGGGATGAGACTCAGGTAGGCCCGTAAGTAGACCTGGGATGGAAGTGATAGGAGAAGGGTGTGGAGCTATTAATTTATAGTGTCTGATTTTGTCCCAAATAGCAAGGCATTCTCTAATTATTGGGTTATTAACAGAAATATGCCTACAGTAACAAGTTGGAGTCCAAATTAGGTCACGTAAGTGGATGGTAAAGGGTAGCGAGGCCTGCTCAATATCCCTCCATTTGATTTGGGATTTTTTTAACCCCACATTGAGATATATGGGTAAGCATCGCCGCCTCGTAATATCTTGTGACAGATGGGGAGGCTACCCCCCAGAGTTTGTAGAATCTTGTGAGCTGTACATGGAGGTTTACCCTGTCATATATATTTTGTGCATTCACTTTTGAATTGTAGTAATAATTGTTTGGGTATTCTAATTGGGAGGCAACGAAACAGATATGTCAGTTTAGGCAGAAAGCTCATTTTAAGAGCTGTGATTCGTCCTAACCAGGATATAGTGTCAAAGCTCCACTTTTGTCTAAGAGTTCTCAGTTCAGATAACAAAGGGCAATAGTTTTCATTAATGATTTGGTGAATATTACTGGATATTTTAATCCCTAATTGTGTTATGTGATTTCCCTTCAGTGTGAAGCTATACTTAGAGTGTATTTGTTTAGGAAGGTTTTCGGGGAGTCCCCAAGTGTAGATTTCAGATTTGTTATAGTTTAATTTATAATAGGATAGGTTGCTGAAAGTCTCCAGGATTTCTAATAGTCTAGGTATTGTCTTTTTTGGTGTAGTAGATAGAATAGTATTATTATCTGCAAACAAAGCAATTTTGTGTACTGTGCCATGAAATGTGATTCCCTCTTAATTTCTGTCCCTTCTGATATGTGTTGCTAGGGGTTCTATGGCCAAGGCGAATAGCAAAGGGGACAGAGGTCAGCCCTGTCGTGAACAGAGGCTGTAGGCGTAGAATATAAAGCTTTAACGGCTAACACAATTTGATCTAGGAATTGGAAAATTTCCAACACCTTCCACAACACGTTCAAACGCCTTCTCTGCATCGAGGGAGATGACCGAAAAAAGGGTTTGTTTAGTCTCTTGGATTCTAGCAGGATATTGAGAAATTTTCTGGTGTTATCTGGGCCTTCTCTACCAGGGATAAAGCCCACTTGGTCTGAATCGATAATATTGGGGAGCAACCTTGATATTCGGTTAGCTAAGATTTAGAGTATATCTTGATATCTTCGTTTATTAGTGAGATGAGTCTATAATTAGTGCATAATGAGGGGTCTTTATCTGGCTGGGGTATGGTTACAAAGGAAGCTTCAAGAAACTCCCTCTGGAACACACCTTCTTCTCTAGTAAGGCTAAAAAATCTATGTAGAAGGGGTGATATTTCCTGTATGTATGTCTTGTAAAAGATAGCTGAGTAGCCATCTGGACCTGGGGCTTTGAAAGGTTTTAACTTTTTGATTACTTGTTTGATGTCTTGAATGGTGAAGGGGTTTGTGAGAGCCTCCTTCTGATCCGTATTGAGGGTCGGTAGTTTCAGGGAGTGTAGAAAGGAACTGATAACCTCTGGAGAGTTTTCATGTTTCTGTATATTGTACAGAGCAGAGTAAAATTCACAAATTTTTTGGCCAATCTGGGAAGGGAGTCTAAGGTTTTAATGTGTGTATACGTGTGGCCCCTGTGCATTGTCTTAATCTATTTGCTAGCAGGGTGTTGGCCTTGTTACTTTTAGAATAGAAAAGTTGTTTTAATTTAAAAAGATGGGATTGTGTTTTCTTAAGCTACATTTGGCAGATATGCTGTCTAGGTTTTGTGATTTGATCTTTAAGATCCAGGGATTAGAGGCACAGTGTAAGTGTTCAATATCTCAATATAGTGAAATGTTCCCACTTCAGGGGTGAGTTTCAATTCAAGTCAGTGAGGCTTGAGGCCACAGAGAATCATTGAGTTGGCCAGGTTTCTGGCATTTAAGTCTTTGCTCTCTTACAGTCCATTCTGGAGCTAAGGCCCTCAGTTTGGGATGAGGGGTGACAGATGAAGGTGTCTGGTCATTTTGGAGTCCCCAATTTGCCAAAAGGACGTTGCTTTGAGAGAGTGAGGTCTTTCGTTATGATGAGTTTTGTGGGATATCCCCATCTGTACTTGATGTTTGCCCTTCTGATGGAAGTGGTTATAGACATGTAGAACCTTCATTGCTGTAGAGTATGTGAGGATAAATCTGGTAGTAGCTGGATGTCTTTGAAGATGTCTGGAAGGGTTGTTTTTTTGAAGGCTGCCTGCATTAACCGATCTTTGAAGGTAAAGTTATGGAAGCACACCACAATATCTCTCGGTCTGTCAGAGGATAGTGTCCTTGGTCTCAAGGCTCCATGGGCTCACTCTATAGTGTGTAAGGTACCCTCTAGGGGGCCCAATAATGCTGTGAAGAGAGATTTGAGTTATTCTTGTAGATCAGCGGTTGTAACACTCTCAGGTATACTTCTGAATTTGACATTTATCCTGGCTCTATCCTCCACATCCGCCAACTTGAACTCCAGTTGGGTGATTTGGTCCGCTAGACTATCGGTATGTGAGAGGAGATTTGAATGGTCTGTAGCGAGGTCATCATGTCGCCTCTCTAAGGTATCTACTCTGTCTCCAATCTCTGTGATGTCCTTTCTGAGTTCTGCTGAACTGCGTTGGAGCTCTGCAGTAATAGATTTTGTTTGCACAGCTAACATTTTTTTAAGAGTGGATTTAGTGATGTAGTGCTGCAAATGGGTGGTTGAGTGCGTACTGGGAGCCTTCATCTTGGGATTCTGGATCACTGAAATCCCCTCTAGCAGGATCTGGGTCTTTTAGCTGTTGGGAGAAGTGGTCGAATACAGTCTTTTTGACAGTTGTCTGAGTTTTAGGGTGCCTTCGTGAAGTGTGCGGCATGTTGGGTATGTTTGTAGCCAAACTTGATATACCACAATGAGGTCTTAGCAAGTCACAAGGTACAAAATTATACAATAGACAGCGCCTAACTATCTAATTAGTACTAGCATATATAACGTAATATAGAGATGAGCGGGGCCGACCACAGCCTTCTCAGCAAGACTACATCACCACCACCATTACAATCAATTGTATATCCAACACTAGATCAGCCTCCCCACCTCAGGTACTGGGGTACGTCCTCTTAGAGGGGTGAAAAGGGAGGTGGAGGTGACCCACCCAGAAAAGCTGGACGGGAAAGGAGGGGGTGGGATAGCAGATCCGGCTTCAGAAACACAAAAGAGGAGGCAACAGGTACCCTCTATCCTGATATTGGAGCACTAACAGTTCAAGCCTAGTAGTGCCCTGGGGAATGGGTATGCAAAGTATGTACAAACCACAATAACAAAATATTTAACATAAAGAGGTTTTATACAATTGTTCCCTGTCCCTGGGTGAAAATTGGATACTTCCGCACAGAGGGGGACAAAGGAGCGTGGAGGTGACCCACTCAGACAAACTGAGCGGGAAATGGAGAGGAGAGGGGACAAACTGATACAAATCAACATAAGCTAGAACAGCATAATATTGGCATGTTCATGAGTGAGAAGCAAACCTTTACCTAGTAAACACCCACCCCACACTCCTCAGGGGAAAGAGGATACGTCCTGTAAAAGAGGTAAAAGGTAAGTGGAATTACCTGCCCAGACTAGCTGAGCAGGAAAGGGAGAGGAGCGTGAGGAGGGGGCAACACAAGCTGGTACAATGAAAAAATAATTTAGACAGATATAGTATACAAAGCACTCTATAGTAAGTGGACTGTGGTTGTGTCAGTTTAGAGGCCTGAACCAGGGCTAAAATACAGTTCTCTGTACTGAGTTAGTGCTTATTAAAGTTCCCAAGTAAGAGTTAATGATTGATTTGAAGGATGCAGCACTGCAAGTTAGTTTTTAGGGTGCAGGTTAGCAGGCTAAATTTAAGCTGCACAAGTAAAGAAGTAGACCCCAAAGTAATGTGGCAATTGTGGCTGTAAACAAGGGTATAAAATGGCCAGATCTCATCCAGGTTTTTCTGATACCTTGGCTGATAAGCCTCTTCTGCAGACAGAGTAAATGAACCAGCCATTTTGTTTACTTGATGTTAATAGTAGGTAGGCCCTGCCGCAGATTTAGGTTGGGGCCCTTCAATGACCCCATGTGGACTTGTAAGTTAGTGTCGATTGAGGGACTGGGACTGAAGTGCACCCTATGGGTTTTCTCCTTTCTTTTTTTTCTGTTACCCTGCGGCAAGCGGGTGCTCCTGTAAGCTGGCCCACTCTGTTGGTCACTTGGATGGGTAGTAGGCACTGTCCAACACGTGGGTAGGCCTGCAGTCTATTAAGTTGGCCGTAACGAATCGCACAGGTTGTGCTGATCAAGAGGTTGCGACTCCATTTCACAGCTGATCACTGTCAGCTCTAGGAAGCCATGGCTGTCAATGGCAAGGAACCTCTGGATGCTCTAGGAGGAACCAGGACACGCAGGGCAGTCTTCTGCATCGGGAGGCCCAAGATGGCAGCGATCTCACCGCAAGGCGGACGATGCAACGACAGACACCTCCACGCTCGGCTTCACTACCCCTCCGATAAGGACACAGCAGACCAGTGAGGCGCCAATTCTGGTCTCAATTCAGGACCGCAGCTCCCGTGGGTGTCAGCTACCTCGCCGGGTAGCGAGTGTAGGTAGAGGGAGTATTTGTTGAAATTGTCCTTAGGTACAGGTAAGGTGGTGCCAAGTGTATAGTTGCCTTCCAGACGGCAAAATAGCTAGGTTTAAGGTGGAAAAACTTTGGTTACAGTGGTAAAAATCAGGGAGCTCTGTTAAGATGCGTCTGCTCACTTCACAGGCTAGCTCCGCCCCCTGCATCTTTGGTTTTCATTTGTTTTTGTGCTATCTAGTTGATACTTTTTTAAACAATTATTACCTTTTTTATTACAATACTTTACTATATTTCTAAAGGTACTATGTCTGTAACAGTATTTAATTTTTTTTATTTAAAACTGCCTTTAGGTTGCAGGTATAAGCTGTATTATAAAGTGAAAATATTGCCTAAATGATATAAGATATTAATTATTCTTTAAACTTAGTCTCATCCCATCTCCAATCTGTGCCATTTTATAGATGCAAATGCACAAATATTCTGAAATCCAAACTATTCCAAAATACAAACCTTTTCCGATCCCAAGCAGTTTGGATAAAGGGTTTTGTACTTGTACCAATAATGACACTGAAAGGATAATATAGACAAACAGGGTAACACTAAAAGCAAGGGATAGTGAAAAATAAAGTAAGGGTTGAAAAAAGGAGCCGAGAAAGTAAGAATAGTATTTTTAAAGTATAAATAAATGTTGTTGTATAAATAAAGTATATAAAGTATAAATAAATATGATAAATATACACAAAATTAATCAGGATCTTATTAACTGTAATTTAATCTTCAGGGCACACTGTAAGGAGATGGATTTCTCAGTTACATTTCTGAAGAATCAGAACTATTCAGAGCTGAAAAAAGAATGTATGAAAAATGGAAGACTATTTGAAGACCCAGAATTCCCTGCATCAGTGGAATCACTTGTCTACAGTAAAGCCCCCCCTCCTGGATTGGAATGGAAACGACCCAATGTAAGTAGCATTGGGCAGTTAATGGGACCTCTGGGTTTATTCTCTATAAAAAGCACCACTGCACTTGTATATGTGTATTTACCTATCTATCTATAATAAATAGAAAGATGGACTATTTGATTTATATATATATATATATATATATATATATATATATATATATATATATATATATAATCATCCAGTAATCCATTGTTTCTTTGCTTATTAATAACTGAAAGGAAATCTTGATATTGTTTTCAAGGGTATATACAAGGCTAAACAAATTTTGAAGCCAACAACTTGATTATTGGTGAGCATTAAAAACAGAAAAAGCTGGTAATATATTTATAAAATATTTTACAGTCATTTGCTGTCTATTTTAATTAGTTTTCTGTATAACCCTTTATAGTGAAAAACCTTTTTAGTTTAATTAATATCAAAAGACAAACAACAAATATGTGGCTCACTTGGTTTATGAAAAGTATTTTAGTTATTATTGCATATGGGTTGAGTGTTTTTTTATTCAGCAGACTATAAATATCACTTGTATATGAGCTTTGTAGGATGATTTGCCTAAAAATATGGTAAAATTCAACAGTTCAGTTTCTTACTGTTCTGGGCATACAGATTGTAACATGTCAGATTAGGAAAATAATGTGTTCTTTTACATGACCTGTTAACCAGTTATTCCTTTGAGTGAAAGTGTGATTAACTAATAAGATTATTCTTCTTCATATTTTGACCTGTTTGTGAACTGAAATTAATGCCTTTGTTAATTTATAAGAATATCATATAGTAGGAAGCAACACACATACTTTACATACCATGGGTGCTTCTCTGTTCTGTAATCTGTAGTCTCTCTGCCAAACCAAGGTCAGTCATGTTAGACCTGGGGGCCAATTTAACAAAGTGCGAGCGGACATGATACAATGTAGCGTATCATGTCCGCAACTCATCAATAAATGCCGACAGCATACGCTGTCTGCATTTATCATTGTATAAAGCAGTTCTTGTGAACTTCTTGTGCAATGCTGCCCCCTGCAGATTTGTGTCAGTCAGCCCAATTGTATAGGATCAGGTGGATTGATGTCAGCGGCCTCAGAGCAGGCAGACCAGTTATGGAGCAGCGGTCTTTAGACTGCTGCTTCATAACTGCTGTTTCTGGCGAGCTTGAAGGCTCGCACGGAAACAGGGGCATCAAGCTCCATTCGGAGCTTGATAATTCGGCCCCCTGAACTCAAATGTTAGTGGCTGACTATAACTATGTTCTGGACTGTGTGTTATTGCCTACATAAATAGGATACGCTTTGATATGAGCTAATGACACCTAGAAAATGAGCATTAGTGCCCTAAATATTGCCCTTCTGGCTATGGCATTTATTTTGAGGGCATAGTTGTTAATAATGAGAGTACCTTTGCTCTATCTGTGTTGACATTTTGCTTAGCTGCTTGTGCATATGACAGACAAGCTTGGTGCTCTTTACCTACTTTCTTCAAATTAAACTCTCAATGCGTTGTGCTTACGGTTGACCAATCCAAGAAACCTGCAAAGGTTGGAGCACCAGCGATGCAATTGATGATGTCACAGAAAAGTCTTCCCTGCTGTTGGGGATTTCCATATTTATACAATAACCTGGCATGATATCCTGGCACGAACATAGATGTTTGTCTATTAATTTCTGTGCACTTCTGATAAAAAAAATATACTCCCTTTAGGCATAATGCATTTTAGCATATGCATTGTAAGAAGAAGACATTTCAAAGCTATCTTTCCATGTCTCAAACTTTATGCCAATTAAATCAAATGGGACCCCCTTTTCTACTTGACTTTGCTTGTCATGTACTTCTTTCAAATTCCTCACTAACATTATTCCAGTCCATTGTTGCCTTTCACATGGGTTTTCAAATAAGTTAAAAGTTTTATAATTCAACACTTTTTGTGCATTTTTGCAACCCATTTCAATCCATTTGAGTTTGCCATGTTTTATTCAACTCAGATGGTTTTTCACTTCTTTGACTATGACATTCCAATCAGTTAGAAAGATGGCTGAATTTGGGGTCAATTGAATTTTTAGTGATAAAATGGAAGAAATGAACAATGATATCACACATGGCATCACTTGCATCATTAATGACATCAACACCTAAACTGTGTCTAGTAAGACTATTAGCAATTTCAAACAAGCTTACCTGAATATCACTCTACTCCCCAACAGTGATAAAAAAAAACACGTTACCTAACCTAACCAAAATATTATAGTGCTGTGAAGCTATTTAGAAATCAATCTGAATCAAGGATCCTCAGATAAACATACAAATGTTATTAATCATAGAATTGCATGTCACTTTTCAATAATAAAGCTTTATTATTTATTTGTATTTATTGCTATTAAAATAGTTTTTTCTAAAATTTCATAATAGCAAAATCAGAAACAACAATATCAAAAACACAATGAGTCCTAAAAGCATATGTCACAATAATTATACCAATACTAGTAAGCACTATTGTATTTCTTAGTGCTACCTCATTTGGTTGGGATAATGTTCATTAATGACATCATACATGTGACTTGATCAATTATATAATTAATGGGATATAAAATCATCATGGGCTAGAATATGGGGTAAATTTACTAAATGTCGAGCAGACATCATTTGCTATAGCGAATCATGTCCGCTCAACATCGCTAAATGCCAACAGCATACGCTGTCGGCATTAATCATTACACAAGCATTTCTAGCCAATCAGCCACTAGCAGGGGCTATTAATTATCCTGATCGTATCGAATAGGGATGATTTGAATCCGTCACCTAAAAGTTGGCGGACAGGTTAAGGAACAGTGGTCTTATGACCGCTGCTTCTTAACTTCCTGAAATGATGGGACTCTGAAGTAGCAACCGCTGCTTCATAAATGGAGCCCTACGAGTGTAACATTATTTTGCGCTACTGCTCACGCTTTAACGGCGTTATAAGTAAACTATTTCTAAGTGTCAGGTTGCACGTGTATTACAAGTTGAACGTAAAAAGTTTTCACACAAACGCTAATCCGAAGTGCTCAAAAATACGAAGTTCGAATATTGTGACCTTGTTAACGTATTCCCCCATAGACAGGAATATCTATTTATAACTAAATAGAACATATTCTGCTAGGTGCAGAACATTGGAATGTGAAATATTTACAGTACATACATAGTTAAACACTATTAAATATGAATATTGCATAAATATGATTTTTCATGTTTTCCTCTACTTGACTACAAAGGGCTCCAAGGCACTTATATATGTCTAAATACATATGTACACACATATAAACATATATAAGTATTTAATAAGTATTTTAATAAGTATTTTTTTTTTTTTAAAACTAACCGCCCGCAATAAGTTTTTTTAAAAAAAACTAACCAACTACCTAATAAAATTATTAACCCCTCCAACATTGCAAACTACCTAATACATCTATTAACCCCTAAACCGCCATTAACCCAAATCGTAATTAACATAATAAATCCATTAACCCCTAAGCCGCCAAACCCCACAACGCAAACAACTAATCACTAGGCCCCCAACCTAACACCCCCTAAATTAACCCCATTTCATAAATTACAGTAAAATAATCATTGTACATTACAATTAAAATGAAAAAACCTAACATTACTTTAAAAATAAAGAAACTAAATTTAAACGAATCTAAAATTACAGAAAATAAAAAAAGTCTAACATTACACAAAATAATAAACCACATTATCCAAAATAAAAAAATTAAACCTAATCCCTATGAAAATAAAAAAGCCCCCCAAAATAACCCCCCCAATCTAAGAATAAAGTACCAATAGCCCTTAAAAGGCATGCAGCTCTTTTTTTACTGCCCTTAAAAGTGCATTTAGTTCTTTTTCACAATGCCCAAAAAACCCTAATAAAAAAAAAAAAAATGTAAAAAAAACTAACACTAAAGCTCCAAATAGGTACTCACGGTTCCTGAAGTCCGACGGAGAAGGTCTTCTTCCAGGCGGGTCCATCATCCTCATCCACAGTGCAGGCGACACAAAGCGGAGATGGTCCTCGGTGGAGACGGTCCTCGGCGGCGGTCCCCGGCGGCGGCGCTCCTCGGCAGCGTGGAAGCTCCTCTTCATTCGATCGTCCACTGCACACTGAAGATTAAATGCAAGGTACTCCATATTTTTTTGGGGGTATCTTGCATTCCTATTGGCTGACATTTTCACATCAGCCAATAGGATGATAGCAACTGAAATCCTATTTGCTGGTGAACAGCCAATAGAATGAGAGCAACTGAAAGAAGATTTCATTTGCTCTCATCCTGTTGGCTGTTCACCAACCAATAAGATTTCACTTTCTCTTGGTTTCAGTGTGCAGCGGATGATCGAATGAAGAGGAGCCTCTATGCCGCAGAGGAGCGCTGCTGCAGAGGAGCACCGCCGACGGGGACTGTTGCCACCGAGGATTGCCAAATCTGGGAACACCGCTCCGCATCTCCGCTCCATGCCGCCTTCGCTGTAGATGAAGATGATTGACCCGTCTGGAAGAAGACCTTCTCCGCCGGACTTCAGGAACCGTTAGACCTGTTTAGGGCTTTAGTGTTAGGATTTTTTTAAAACTTTTTTTTTTTAATTAGGGTTTTTTGGGCAATGTGAAAAAGAGCTGAATGCCCTTTAAAGGGAAGTAAAAAAGAGCTGAATGCCCTTTTAAGGGCAATGCACATACAAATGCCCCTTTAGGCGCAATGGGTAGTTTAGGTTTATTAGTGTTAGGTTTTTTTATTTTGGGAGGTTTGGAGGGTGGGGGTTTTAATGTTAGTGGGAGGATTAGTAATTTTTTAGGTAAAATAGCTGTTTAACTTAGGACAATGCCCTACAAAAGACCCTTTTAAGGGCTATTGGTAGTTTAGATTACATTATGGTCTTACTTTGGGGTGGCTTTTTTTTTTTTTAAAAAAAAAAGGGGTTATTAGATTAGGAATATTTATTTTTTATTTTGGATAACGAAGTTTGTTTTTTTCAGTAATCTTAGCTTTTTTATTTTTTGTAAACTTAGATTTTTTTATTTTTTGTAATTTTAGGGGGATAGGGACAGGGGGATAGGGGGAAAGGGAAACGGGGAAAGGGATAGGGGGTTAGGGACAGGGACAGAGGAATAGGGGGATAGATGAACAGAGGGTATATTAGTATAGAGGGTATAAAGTATATTTCTTTCATTAAACATTTTGGCCCGTGTACACAGGCTTTACCACTAGTTTAACAATAAAATAGTAAGAAGATAATTAAACATACCAGATACACTGAACATTTTAGACATGGAAGGTATGCCAGTCACTTAATAATCCTCTAAGGAGATCTACAGTATCTGGCATAGTTTCCCTGGAATAGAAATGGGACCATATTTTGAAAGTATTTTATAGCCAGCTGTCACTAGTCAGCATACTACAATGCAACTTCAGAATCAGTAAACAAATACAAGGTCTTAAAGGGATACTGAACCCACATTTTTTATTTCATGATTCAGGTAGAGCATGCCATTTTAAGCAACTTTCTAATTTACTCCTATTATCAATTTTTTTATCAATTAAGCCACCAATCAGCAAGCGCTACCCAGGGTGCTGAATCAAAAATGGGTCGGCTCATAAGCTTACATTCCTGCTTTTTTTAAATAAAAATACCAAGAGAACGAAGAAAATTTGATAATAGGAGTAAATTAGAAAGTTGCATGCTCTATCTGAATCATGAAAGAAAAAAAGTGAGTTCAGTATCCCTTTAATTAGCAGGAAAAGGATAACCTTAGATATCTTGCCACTGCTCTATTCCACATAGTAAGGGAATACTCGAAAAAAATTGAAATCACGTAATTATTGGACAAGGTATACAAAAAACGTCTGTGCAGACAATAAAATTAAGCTACTATATACATGTAACAAGAAAAATGCTGAGTATCGTAAACTCTCAGAAAAATAATGGGATTTTAGCACTAGACAAATTAATTAAATGAATTAATTCATGTATAGAAAAATAATTTATTCAAAATTCAGTAGAACATTTCAATTTGAATAGTCACCACGCTCGACAAATCACCACAAAAATACCAACATATGGGGGGGTCAGATTACAAAGTGCATTAATGTATAAAAAGATAACAGTTATATTCCATAAAACCTTGCAACACCTCCACTAGAGCTTGACTACGCATTCATGCGAAAATGTGTCACCATAGTGACCTGTGAGGATCTATGCGGGTTATTTACAGGTTTATACCGTCAAAAAAACATTGCAAATATTTAAGGCATACATATACAGAGGACATGTAGAGAAATACCTCTACCAGAGGATGACACTACAAGTCATTGTAGTGACTTGTCACCATGGTAACACCTAATTGTGAGGATCTATGCTTACCACTTAGACAACTGTATCTATAGTATCTAATGGTAGTAGCAAATAATGCAAAAGTTGTTCCTTTCCACTAGAAGACCAAATCCAGTCAGATGCAGTCTCTTATCATAGAGCTAGAACTTAAGTGCAAAAATGTTTGTCAGTCAGAAAGCACCAACTCAATATTGACCATCTTTATACATGATACTGCTAGTTATTAGCGTCCATGTATATTTACTACCTAAAACGTCCTTGTTAGGTAAAACAATACACAATAGTACTTTTTACAGAGGAAGAGGTTTCAAGGGCTTTATCAAAAATAAATTAAATAAGTCTGTGGGTCCAGATAATGTTCATTCAAGGGTTCTAAGAGAACTTTGATACATGATAGCTACTTCATTAGCTGAGTTATTTAATCAGTTACTGTTAACAGGAGTTGTTCCAGAAGAACCAAAAATTGCTAATGTAGTCCCTCTTCATAAAAAGGGTAATAGGGAAGATTCTGCTAACTATAGGCCAGTTAGTTTGACCTCAATTGCAGGGAAATTAATGGAAACTCTTTTAAAGGAAAGGCTTGTGTCTCACCTTTAAGCAAACAATTTAGAAGAGAAAGGACATTATTGTTTCACTGCTGGAATATCATGTCAGACTAATCTAACTGATTTCTTATACCATGTTACTAAATTAGTAGACCAGAGAGGATCTGTACATGTCCGTATTTAAACTTTAGCAAAGCATTTAACACTGTACCACACAACAAACTTATTCACAAAATGTATTGCCTTGGAGTAAATGCTGAGGGCTAGATTACGAGTGAAGCTCTATCTTTTGCGCACAAGCAATATCAGGTTTTCAAGGCTGTTTGATCGCAAGTTAAACTCCGCTTGTATTAAAAGTTGAAAGTAAATGCGCAATTGTTATTTAGGTTAGAATTATTACTGCGACCTCAGAGCTCTGGTTAACTGTTACAAATAAAAAAATTCCGCAAAACACATCAAATTACATTTAACAGTACAGTTACACTAATTAAAACACTGTCTGATAAAAATTATTTTAAAAAAATTGAATATAAAAGTTATAAGGGCTCAATGATATGAGGTCTCAGGTGTTAGGAAAAAAAAGGCAGGCAAAGGGCTTTAACATAGAGATACATGCATATACATATGTATATGTATGTATATATGTGTGTACATATGTATTTATTTGTTTATATATGTATTTACAGAAATATAAACGCATAAAAACATATACATACATTTTGCAGTGAACTAAATGAAAAAAGGAAAAATCATATTCATGCAATATTCATATTCATATTTAATAAAGTGTTATACTGTGCATTTACTATAAATATTTCACATTCCAATGTTCTGCACATAGTAGAGTATGTTATATGTATTTTTAAATAGATGTTCTTATATATATCTGTATATAGCTATATCTATATAAAATCATGTATATACATATATATATATATATATATATGTGTGTGTGTGTGTATATATATATATATATATATATATATATATACATACATACATACACAGTATCCCACAAAAGTGAGTACACCCCTCACATTTTTGTAAATATTTTATTATATCTTTTCATGTGACAACACTGAAGAAATGACACTTTGCTACAATGTAAAGTAGTGAGTGTACAGCCTGTAAAAACAATGTACATTTGCAGTCCCCTCTAAACCGTTGGCAACAAAAGTGAGTACACCCCTAAGTGGAAACGTCCAAATTGTGCCCAATTAGCCATTTTCCCTCCCCGGTGTCATGTGACTCGTTAGTGTTACAAGGTCTCAGGTGTGAATGGGGAGCAGGTGTGTTAAATTTGGTGTTATCGCTCTCACACTCTCTCATACTGGTCACTGGAAGTTCAACATAGCACCTCATGACAAAGAACTCTCTGAGGATCTGAAAAAAAAAAAGAATTGCTGCTCTACATAAAGATGGCCTAGGCTATAAGAAGATTGCCAAGACCCTGAAATTGAGCTGCAGCATGGTGGGCAAAACCATACAACGGTTTCACAGGACAGGTTCCAATCAGAACAGGCCTCGCCATGGTTGACCAAAGAAGTTGAGTGCACGTGCTCAGCATCATATCCAGAGGTTGTCTTTGGGAAATAGACATATGAGTGCTGCTAGCATTGCAGCAGAGGTTGAAGGGGTGGGTTGGTCAGCCTGTCAGTGCTCAGACCATACGCCGCACACTGCATCAAATTGGTCTGCATGGCTGTTGTCCCAGAAGGAAGCCTCTTCTAAAGATTATGCACAAGAAAGCCTGCAAATAGTTTGCTGAAGGCAAGCAGACTATGGACATGGATTGCTTGCTGTAACCATGAAAAAAGGGGTTAACCTCAGCGCTGGAATTAAAACCACAAAAGCAGCAGTGTATATATAAGGAATCCCTTACTCCTTACTAGAAATAGTGCTACAAAAGGTTAACTACACTGTCTGCAGTGAAAACTGCAGACAGGTAATCAGACACTGCTGCGCTATCTGACCAGATGGCTTAATGTGTGCAGTAACAAAAAACCTTATACGTATAGTTTAAAAAGATATATATCTAGATAAAATTTAATAACATTTATAATCAAACTCTATTGGCAATGCATTACAAAAATATATAAAAAAACACACAACAGGTTAAAAAAATTACACTTCAAAATTACATTTTATCTAGATATATATCTTTTTAAACTATACGTATAAGGTTTTTTGTTACTGCACACATTAAGCCATCTGGTCAGATAGCGCAGCAGTGTCTGATTACGTGTCTGCAGTTTTCACTGCAGACAGTGTAGTTAACCTTTTGCTGTAACCATGTCCTTTGGTCCGATGAGACCAAGATAAACTTATTTGGTTCAGATGGTGTCAAGCATCTGTGGTGGAAACAAGTGAGGAGTACAAAGACAAGTCTGTCTTGCCTACAGTCAAGCATGGTGGTGGGAGTGTCATGGTCTGGGCCTGCATGAGTGCTGTCGGCACTGGGGAGCTACAGTTCATTGAGGGAACCATGAATGCCAACATGTACTGTGACATACTGAAGCAAAGCATGATCCGCTCCCTTCAGATACTAGGCTGCAGGAAAGTATTCCAACATGATAACGACCCCAAACACACCTCCAAGACGACCACTGCCTTGCTAAAGAAGATGAGGGTAAAGATAATGGACTGGCCAAGCGTGTCTCCAGACCTAAGCCCTATTGAGCATCTGTGGGGCATCCTCAAACGGAAGTTGGGGGAGCACTCTGTGATGTCGTCATGGAGGAGTGGAAGAGGACTACAGTGGCAACCTGTGAAGCTCTGGTGAACTCCATGCCCAAGAAGGTTAAGGCAGTGCTGCAAAATAATGGTGGCCAAACAAAATATTGACACTTTTGTCCCAATTTGGACATTTCCACTTAGAGGTGTACTCACTTTTGTTGCCAACGGTTTAGACATTAATGGCTGAGTGTTGAGGTATTTTGAGGGGACAGCAAATTTACACTGTTATACAGGCTGTACACTCACTACTTTACATTGTAGCAAAGTGTAATTTCTTCAGTGTTGTCACATGAAAAGATATAATAAAATATTTACAAAAATGTGAGGGGTTTACTCACTTTTGTGGGATACTGTATGTATGTATGTATATGTATATATATATATATATATATGTATAAATATATATATATATATATATATATATATATGTGTGTGTGCAAAATTCCATCAGATGCATATTTAAATATCTCTTTAAGACCAAATAGAACATTTTCTATGTGCAGAACATTGGATTATGAAATATGCAATATTAACTTCATAGTCTATGGGGGAATGCGATTTTGTGTTTGTGACTTCTCAAACTCCATTTGTTACTGCAACTTTGCGAACACGTAAGAGCAAACTTTTTACTTTCAACATGTAATATGAGCGTGAATCTCAGAGGGAAAAAATATTACTTCTAGTGGCTTTAATGCTTGAACATAAGAGCAAACTACCGATCCACTCATAATCTAGCTCTAAATTGTTAAGTGGGTATAATCCTGGTTTAATATTAGAAGGCAGAGTGTTTCAATTAATGGAAAATATTGAAATGAGGTGTTTCTAGTGGTGTTCCCCAAGGGTCAGGTCTTGGACTCCAGGGCAAGGTGTGCTTGTTTGCTGATGATACAAAAATTTGTAACAGAAGGAGTGGATAAAATTAGCAGTGATATTGAATAACTGTAGAACTGGACAAATAAATCTAAAATTTTATTTTGCCAAGAGCAAAATTATGCATATAGGATCCAAAAAACCCAAAGGCCAACTATAGTCTCAACGGTACATTACTGACTGTAACTAAGGAGGAACGGGACATGGGAATTGTTATTACAGATGATTTAAAATTCAGTCGATAATGCAGAAGTTCAGCCAGTAAGGCCAGTCAAATATGTGATGCATTGGAAGAGTTATTAGCAGCAGAAATAGCAAAGTTCTTATCCCACTTTACAGATTGCTAGCTAGGCCTCATCTATAATATTGTATACAGTTCTGGAGACCATGGGACCAATTTATCAATGTCTGTCCGATATGATACGCTGCAGCATATCATGCCAAACAGACATCGCTGAATGCCGACAGTATACACTGTCGGCATTTAACACTGCACAAACAGTTCACCAGAACTGCTTGTGCAATGCCGGCCCCTGCAGATTTGCGGCCAATCAGCCCCTAGCAGGGGGTGTCAATCAGCCTCATCGTATAGGATCAGCGAATAGCATACCGCTGCTTCATAACGGCTGTTTCCGGCAAACCTGAAGGCCGTGCGGAAACAGGGACATCAAGCTCCATTCGGAGCTTGATAATTCGGCCCCTATATCTCCAGAAGGATATAAATAAAGTAGAAACTATCCAAAGGATGGCTACCAAAATGGTACATGGTCTAAAATATAAAACGTACAAAGAAAGACTCTTTGATCTAAATATGTAAAGTTTAGAGGAGAGAAGGGACAATAATTCAAAAATGTCTGGGACAGGCATAAGGCTATCATAAGAAACATTTAATAAGGGCAGACTTGATGAACCTTTTAGTTCTTATCTACGATCAAATTTTATGTTTCTTTGTTGTGTGTTGTCGCGCCTGCTTTTCAACAAAGGATATTAAGAAAACTTAGCAAGTTACATAATATAAGTAAATTGTTTAAAATTGGATGTTCTATCTGCATCATGAAGTAAACGTTTTGTGTTTTGTGTCCCTTTATTAATTATGCTTTTTGGTACATTGAATCCCTCACAGTTCTAATGTCTCCCATCACTCCTTAACTGAGAAGCTACAGATGTTTAGAAGAGTTGTGGTCATTAAATCCAGAGCCAGCTGAGACGACCTAAGGGACCTGCCTTTTTGATGCACAGGGATGTACAATATGTTCACAGTCTTGCAGACAGTTAGTCATAACCGAGAAACAACAAAAACAGTCTGTTGATCATTTGCTGTATAAGCCCTTTATTTTGCCAAACTCTTATACTGAGAAACTGGTTAAATATGTTTGTGTCATTAAATGTATTATTTAAACTCTCAAAAAAGGGACAAAAAAATTAAATTGAATTGCTCTTCAGTGCAGCATTTTAATATTCACTTAGAAACATATTTGCCTTTCCCAGTAGAAAAAGAGGATTTGAAAACCACTGTAAAGCACTTCAAATGTACTTTGATGTCCCTTTAATGTCCATTGTGCAAGTAGTTCAAATGTATGGGCTGCCATATATGTTCTCAAGACAAACCATCTGGTTGTACTTGGTCACAATAGCTTATCAGCCAACATCATTAATCCTCATAGATGAAGCTAAGTTTATTTTGGAGTGACTGTGTTAGTAAGTTCTTATCAGTGAGTCTGAGTTTCCAATAACTTGTTAGGTGTGGACTTGGCAAATAAAAAACTGTTGGCTTAGACTGGCTGGTCAATAATTAGTATAGCCTAATTATCCAATAACTGTCTTCCTCTGTTGTAAAAAAATGTTTAGTAATGATTGTGACATATTCTGATATATGCAATGAAGCCAGGAATATGCATGTTATAAAAACATATATTGCTAGCTAGTAAAAGGGAAATATTGTTGTCTTTAAAGGGAAATAAACTTGTCTTTAAGAGGGACTCAAAGCACTCTACAGTTTTTACATTTTGCAAAGTGTGATTCTTCCATATATAGTGACCCCTGTTTGTTTGAAGAGCTCTCCCAACAGTGTATATTGAAGTGAAAGAAAATTCTATGTTCTGAGGGGTCAGTATTTAGAGACTGTTTTCTAGGATTGTTACATTTCCAACAAGTGCCCCCTTTATAAAAATTGCCCTGTATTATTTGTTTTTTCACTTTACAGTATTACCTCTGAATACCTTAGAGAGTCTGTGTCATGAAAAGGAATTTGAGGGCATTTAAAGGCTTTTATGAATAAGTGGTGTTTTAATCTACCTTTTTCCTTAAAAGTCTATTATAGTGAAAAAATGGCATACTCTCATTCATCAGAGCAAGTAATGTATCACTATTGAACCTGACAATCTAAAAGGGCTGCTCTGAAGCCGATCAGGAAAACTAGTCTGCAGTCTAATAAAAAAAATCTGACTGATTCGGGGCTGGCTAAAGAATACAGAAATAGGGTGATTTAAATACTTGTTATACTGCTGCATCACTCTAATACTGCATTGGCATAATAGTGACTAAAGCGGGTACAATCTCTGTCTTCATGGGCAATCAAAACCCTAGTAAAAAAACAAACTTTCATATTGACAGGTTACAAGAAACCACCCTCCCAAAGACTTTCTAAGGCAGTGTTTTTCAACAGTGTGCCGTGGCACACTAGTGTGCCGTGAGAGATCCTCAGGTGTGCCATGGCAGATTGACAAAAGTGCAGGGGTGTCCCTCTTTCAAATTTTGAAATATTGGTAGGTATGTGACAGGCTCATCAGGCATCATTTACAACCATGACATTGACATTCATTCACAGACAATCATTATGAATGTTTGTGAATGAATGTCAATATGTCATGTACAGTTTGTAGGAGGCATTGCATGACAGCACAGTACAGTGTGTGTGTATGTATGTATATATATATATATATATATATATATATATATATATATATATATATATATATACTGTATATATATATATCCTGTATTAGGCTACAATGTGTGATTTTGTAAAATTTTGGGATGGTGGTATGCCACAGGATTTTTTAATGTAAAAAAAGTGTGCCACGGCAAAAAAAAGGTTGCAAATCACTGTTCTAAGGGATGCAAAAAAACTTTGACCTGGTGCAAAGTAATAACTGAGGCCTAGATTTGGAGTTTTGCGTTAGAAGGGGTGCGTTAGCTACGCTTGCTTTTTTTTGGCCGCACCTTTTAAATACCGCTGGTATTTAGAGCGTTTTCAGTGCGTTAGGCTCCAAAAAGGGAGCGTAGAGCATAATTTACCGCCACTGCAACTCTCAATACCAGCGGTGCTTACGGATGCGGCCAGCTTCAAAAACGTGCTCGTGCACAATTCCCCCATAGGAAACAATGGGACAGTTTGAGCTGAAAAAAAACCTAACACCTGCAAAAAAGCAGCGTTCAGCTCCTAACGCAGCCCCATTGTTTCCTATGGGGAAACACTTCCTAAGTCTGCACCTAACACCCTAACATGTACCCCGAGTCTAAACACCCCTAACCTTACACTTATTAACCCCTAATCTGCCGCCCCCGCTATCGCTGACCCCTGCATATTATTATTAACCCCTAATCTGCCGACCGGACCTCACCGCCGCAACCTACATTATAGTTATGTACCCCTAATCTACTGCCCCTAACACCGCCGACCCCTATATTATATTTATTAACCCCTAATCTGCCCCCCACAACGTCGCCGCCAGCTACCTACAATTATTAACCCCTAATCTGCCGACCGGACCTCGCCGCTACTCTAATAAATGTATTAACCCCTAAAGCTAAGTCTAACCCTAACACTAACACCCCCCTAAGTTAAATATAATTTTATTCTAACGAAATAAATTAACTCTTATTAAATAAATTATTCCTATTTAAAGCTAAATACTTACCTGTAAAATAAATCCTAATATAGCTACAATATAAATTATAATTATATTGTAGCTATTTTAGGATTTATATTTATTTTACAGGCAACTTTGTAATTATTTTAACCAGGTACAATAGCTATTAAATAGTTAAGAACTATTTAATAGCTACCTAGTTAAAATAATTACAAAATGACCTGTAAAATAAATCCTAACCTAAGTTACAATTAAACCTAACACTACACTATCAATAAATTAATTAAATAAAATACCTACAATTATCTACAATTAAACCTAACACCACACTATCAATAAATTAATGAAATACAATTCCTACAAATAAATACAATTAAATAAACTAACTAAAGTACAAAAAATAAAAAACATTAGAAAAATATTACTACAATTTTAAACTAATTACACCTACTCTAAGCCCCCTAATAAAATAACAAAGACCCCCAAAATAAAAAAATGCCCTACCCTATTCTAAAATTAAAATAGAAAAGCTCTTTTACCTTACCAGCCCTGAAAAGGGCCCTTTGCGGGGCATGCCCCAAAGAATTCAGCTCTTTTGCCTGTAAAAAAAAACATACAATACCCCCCCCCCAACATTACAACCCACCACCCACATACCCCTAATCTAACCCAAACCCCCCTTAAATAAACCTAACACTAAGCCCCTGAAGATCTCCCTACCTTGTCTTCACCACACCGGGTCCCGATCTGTCCAGAAGAGCCTCCGATGTCTTGATCCAAGCCCAAGCGGGGGGCTGAAGACATTCATCCTCCGGCTGAAGTCTTGATCCAAGCGGGCAGAAGAGGACATCCGGACTGGCAAACATCTTCATCCAAGCCGCATCTTCTATGTTCTTCCATCCGATGACGAGCGGCTGATCTTCAAGACCTCCAGCGCGGATCCATCCTCTTCTTCCGACGACTAGACGAATGAAGGTTCCTTTAAGGGACGTCATCCAAGATGGCGTCCCTCGAATTCCGAATGGCTGATAGGATTCTATCAGCCAATCGGAATTAAGGTAGCAAAATTCTGATTGGCTGATGGAATCAGCCAATCAGATTCAAGTTCAATCCGATTGGCTGATTGGATCAGCCAATCAGATTGAGCTCACATTCTATTGGCTGATCGGAACAGCCAATAGAATGCGAGCTCAATCTGATTGGCTGATTGGATCAGCCAATCGGATTGAACTTGAATCTCTTTGAATTCGAGGGACGCAATCTTGGATGACGTCCCTTAAAGGAACCTTCATTCGTCGTCTAGTCGTCGGAAGAAGAGGATGGATCCGTGCTGGAGGTCTTGAAGATCAAAATAGTTCTTAACTATTTAATAGCTATTGTACCTAGTTAAAATAATTACAAAGTTGCCTGTAAAATAAATATTAATCCTAAAATAGCTACAATATAATTATAATTTATATTGTAGCTATATTAGGATTTATTTTACAGGTAAGTATTTAGCTTTAAATAGGAATAATTTATTTAATAAGAGTTAATTTATTTCGTTAGATTTAAATTATATTTAATTTAGGGGGGTGTTAGGGTTAGAATTAGCTTTAGGGGTTAAAAAATGTATTAGAGTAGCGGTGAGGTCCGGTCGGCAGATTAGGGGTTAATGCTTGAAGTTAGGTGTCGGCGATGTTAGGGAGGGAAGATTAGGGGTTAATGCTATTTATTATAGGGTTATTGAGGTGGGAGTGAGGCGGATTAGGGGTTAACACATTTATTATAGTAGCGGTGAGGTCCGGTCGGCAGATTAGGGGTTAATAAGTGTAGGCAGGTGGAGGCGACGGAGGCGGCAGATTAGGGGTTAATAAATATAATATAGGGGTCGGTGGTGTTAGGGGCAGCAGATTAGGGGTACATAGGGATAACGTAGGTGGCGGCGGTGTGCGGTCGGCAGATTAGGGGTTAAAAATTTTTAATAGAGTGGCGGCGATGTGGGGGACCTCGGTTTAGGGGTACATAGGTAGTTTATTGGTGTTAGTGTACTTTAGAGCACAGTAGTTAAGAGCTTTATGAACTGGTGTTAGCCCAGAAAGCTCTTAACTCCTGACTTTTTGCTGCGGCTGGAGTTTTGTCGTTAGATTTCTAACGCTCACTTCAGCCCCGACTCTAAATACCGGCGTTAGAAAGATCCCATTGAAAAGATAGGATACGCAATTGACGTAAGGGGATCTGCGGTATGGAAAAGTTGCGGCGGTAAAAACCAGCGTTAGGAGCCTCTAACGCTGGTTTTGACGGCTACAGCCAAACTCTAAATCTAGGCATGAGTTTCTTTTGGTATATCATACTCCAATGAGATTAACCTAGCCATACTGGATTCTGTACAGTGAAACATTTAAAATAGCTATATTTTATTCACTTATAGTTTAAATACAATTTACCCTCTTTTTACAGCCTCCAGCCAGCCCCAATCATTTTTTTCCCTTCAAAATAACCTGGGAGCATTATAGTCAATAAGAGGCTGTAGTGTCTGAGCCATTTTTCTTAATGCCAGCAGGCTCCCAAGTGCTCATTGTTTAGGAGGAAACAGAGACTATTTACATGGGCTACATACTCAGAAGTATGCTACTATTGATAATAACGGTATGGTATTCTTAGGACATCTGGCTGACTGTAGTGCTGTGATCAAATTGCTCATTCAAAAATGAATTTAAATTATTTAAATGCTTTATATACTGCAGCCTTACTAGTTAATAGGAAGTGATGACTTAAAAGTTAAAGTGAAGGTATTAAAAACAGGGACACTTTCATTCATCAAAGTTTACAAAGCAGCTGTTTTGATTAAAAACTTACCTCTCTTCTTTGCACAGCCAGAGCAGCTTCCCTCACACAGAGATCCTCTCTTCACACGTCAGCAATGACTAATCCAGCTTCCTCCAATCATGGCTTTCCCCCCAGGGTAATCATTGCCTGAGGCCATGCTGTCATTGGAGGAAGCTGGATTAGTAATTGATGACGAGTGAAGAGAGGATCTTCGGGTGGGGGAAGCTGCTCTGGCTGTATAAAAAACAAAGGTAAGTTTTAAATCAAAACGGCTGCCTTCTAAACTTTGATGAATGAAAGTGCCCCTGTTTTTAAAAGTATTTTAAAAAAACAGATTCCTTCATTCATCAATGTTTACCTTCACTTTAATGCTCACTCTAATCTCTAATATTGTTTACATTTTTTAAAGGGACAGGAAACCCAATTTTTTTCTTTCATGATCCAGATACAATTTTAAACAACTTTCCAATTTACTTATAGTATCTCATTTGCTTTATTATTTAGGTATCCTTTGTTGAAAAGCATAGCAGGAAGGCTCAGCACCTGGTTAGTGATTAGTGGCTGCACATTTCATAGCAAAGCAAATCAGATAATAGAAGTAAATTGGAAGTTGATTAAAATTGTATACTCTATCTGAATCATGAAAGAAAAAAATTGGGTTTCCTGTTTCTTTAACCAATTATTTATTCACATATTTCTTTTAAAAATATATGTGTTTATGCAATTTAAAATTATATGTTTTGTATAGGTGTGTTATTTTGGTGCTGAGAACTTGCACCCTGGGATTTTGTAGGTGAGCTCTTGGCTACTTGGGGTATGATTACTTGGCCTCTAGGAAAATGATATGGACGGTCACCAATTTTAACAGAACCCTTTAATCTGTTTGCCCTTGCTTAGCCTATATCAGAGTATATGCACTTCAAAAAACAAATATACTGACTGATTTTTCTGTATAGTAACACTGTTCTGGGCATCTTGGAAACCCTGCCCTGCCACCATATTTGTAAAGGCAAATTCATACATTTTACTTAAATTGTGAGCATGCAGAAGAGCCAGACATGAGGCAGGTGAAGCCAGGACTCATCAAGCCTCCTTGTAATGACTACAGGGTCAGATGGCCCCCCTAGAAATAGGTTGCAGTCTCTTGATTAATAAGAGTTTAGCAGCCAGCGTGGTTAGGTTTGTTCTCATGAATGATTCCCAGCAAAAGGATAATTGACGAATAAGTCTTGTGGTGATAGGGATAATTAGAGTAAGAGGCTCTCACAAAATGTAGAAATAGCACTGGGACATATATAATATAAATCAGTGTTTCTCAACTCCAGGCCTCAAAATACCCCTAACAGGCCAGATTTTCAAGATATTTGAACTAGATCACAGGGGAAATAATCATCTGATGGGTGAGAGCAGGCTAGTAACTATGGTTACTGATCAGCTGATTATTTCACCTGTGCTCTAGTTCAAATATCATAAAAATCTGGCCTGTTAGGGGTATTTGAGGCCTGGAGTTGAGAAACAGGGGTATAGATAACAATGCTTATGGCAACAAGTGTCAGCCATTTCTTACCAGGTAACCATTACAAACAGCTATAAGGAGCTGCTATTATTTTGTGTCACAGTCACTAAAACTTAGAGTGGATCCAGCAGCAAGAAATGGAGCCACTTTTACAAATCTGCTGTCACTTTTCTGACCAGGCTTATTTTTTATTATGTTTGCAGGTTAGACTTGATAGGAATGCAATACATTAAAAACGGCAACATTAGTCAGGAAGCTTGTTAATTGGGCTGTAATAAATCAATTTCTGGAAACACACAGAGTAGTATGACAATAATTTTGTAAAAAAACAAATGAATCTTTTTTACAGCAATTAACTGTTGCATTTAACCCTTTGCACTTTTTATGTAATTTAATTACTGTAATTTATCATAATAAGAAGAACTGTTTTACTTTCTTTCTTAATGTCATTGTAAAAATATTTCAAATTTATTTTATCCAGTAAATTAAATGAAAACTTTTCTTCCACTGTTCATTCTTCTGTCGTGAGGTTAATCACCAGTGAATTCCTTGATAAAACCATACTCAATAAATACTCTGTACAAAACTTGATGATAACCTAAAGACATCATGATAGCTATTGAATAACTTCTTAAATTCCTAAACTGCATTTTTAAATTTAACATTTGCTGTAAGGCTTTTCTGTCTGTCTCCCTCTATTTAAAAAGGTCCAGCGCTACAAAAGTTTGCAGCGCTATATACGAATAAATAACAATAATAATAAATAATAAATAATAAATAATGAAAGATCGTTTCTGAACCAGCCATCCTGTAGTCATCAGCCTAGAGAGATCACCAGTGGAACTGCTAGTGGCTATAGCAGAGAGCTTGGAAGTAAACCCCGTAATGTGTGTTGTGGCTTTTTTTTTAATATCATTTTTATTAGATATGTGCAATTCGTTTCGGATCGATTCGGAAAATTTGGCAAATTCGGCGATTCGGATCGAACCGAATTTCCGAATTAAAATACTGCTGAATTTACCGAATAAATCCGAATTACTTCGGATTTATTCGGTAAATTCGGATGGCCATGGATTACACTACTATTGTACAGTATAAGTCTAATCCCACCTAACACTTACCGAAATTCCGAACCGAACCCAGCCGAATTTAGTACATAATACTAGTCTAATCCCACCTAACACTTACTGAAATTCCGAATTTCCGAATCGAACCGAATCCAGACGAATTTATTCGAATCCGAATGAATCCGAACCGAATTTATTCGAATCCGAAACAAATCCGAACCGAATTGATTCAAATTTTTCCGAATTCAAATCGCTCCGAACCGAAATTCGAAAAAATCTGAATCGATCCGAACCAAATTTTTTCGCCATGCACATGTCTATTGAGATAAATAAACAATATATTACAGGCAAATAAAACCATATCAAACCAATGTGTTTGTACATCAGATATACATATATATGATCATATACATTTCGATACCAAAGTACAACAAAATAGACCAATGAAAAAATCTGTAATGTCTTAAAGGGTCATAAAACCCCAAAATGTTCTTTCATGATTTGGATAGAAGATACAATTTTAAACAACTTTCCAATATACTTTTATTTTCCTTTTTTTGTTTTCTTGTTATCCTTTGTTGAAAAGCTGGAAGGTAAGTTTAGGAGTGTGCACGTGTCTGCAGCACTATATGGCAGCAGTTTGGCAACAATGTTATTTATTAGCAAGACACTAGATGGCAGCACTATTTCCTGTCATGTAGTGCTGCAAACATGTGATTCATATCACTGGACCATGCTAAAATTAGAGAGCAAATTGATATTACAAGTTCATGGTAAAACAGAGTTACCAGAGAAGCTTTAGCATTGCTGACATCCCTTTAGCGCATACTATGGAGCTTTAAATGTCACTAAATATCACTGATATTACAAAGTTAAAGTTATGGGTTGTCCTAGACCGCAAGCCAAATAGGATTTTAGCAGCCCTAATTCCTATTGGCTGATTAAAAATTTTCAGCCAATAGGACCCCCAGTATAAAAGGGGTAACTTGCATTTCAATCCTCAGTGTGCGTCGGGCGATCGCATGAAGAGGACCTTCACGTCGGATCGATGAACCTCCGCCTAAACCTCCGCCTTGGACCTGGACCTCCGCCTCCGCCCATCGCTGCTCCGCCTCAGCAGGGATGAAGAAGATGCCGGTCCCGCGATGGATGAAGATGGAGCTGCCTGGATGAAGACGGAGCCTAAAGAGGGGTTAGTGTTAGGTTTTTTTAAGGTTTTTTGGGGTGTTTTTTTTTTTAGATTAGGGTGGGCACTCTTAAAAAAGCTGAATGCCCTTTTAAGGGCAGCAAAAGAGCTGTATTCCCTTTTCAGGGCAATGCCCATACAAATGGGCAATGGGTAGATTAGGTTTTTTAGATAATTTTTTTTAATTTGTGGGTTTGGGGGTGGGGGTATGTAATGTTAGTGGGTATTTTTTTCAGAAAAAGAGCTTCTATCTTTAGGGCAATGCCCTAAAAAAGACCATTTTAAGGGCTACTGGTAATTTATTCTAGATTAGGTTTCTTTTATTTTGGGGTGTTTTTTTTTTTCGATGGGTATTAGAATAGGAATCATTTTTATTATTTTGGATTATTTGTTTGTTATTTTGTGTAATGTTTTTTTTTTCGTTTTGGGATGGGTTTTTATTTTTAGATTAGGAGTTGGGCATTTTATAAAATAGCTGAATGCCCTTTTAAGGGCAGGAAAAAGAGCTGAATGCCCTTTTAAGGGCAAAGGGTAGATTAGGTTTTACTTTATTTTTATTTTGTGGGTTTGGGGGGTGGGGGTTTGTATACTGTTAGGGAGTGTTTGATTTTCTTTTGTAGGAAAAGAGCTGTTATCTTTAGGGCAATGTCCTACAAAAGGCCTTTGGTAGTCTATTATAGATTAGGGTTTTTTATTTTGGGGTGTTTTTTTAAAAAAATTTAAAAGGGTATTAGAATAGGAATCATTATTATTATTTTGGATAATTTCGTTTGTTATTTTTTGTAATGTTAGCTTTTTTTTATTTTTTGTAATGTTAGGTTTTAGTGTAAGGCAGCCTAGGTTTTGTTTCACAGGTAAGTTTGTATTTATTTTAACTAGGTAGTTAGTAAATAGTTAATAATTATTTGCTAACTAGTCTACCTAGTTAAAATAAATACAAACTTACCTGTGAAATAAAAATAAGACCTACGCTAGCTATAATATAACTTTTAGTTATATTGTAGCTAGCTTACGGCTAGATTTAGAGTTGGGCGGTAGCCGTGAAAACCAGCGTTAGAGGCTCCTAACGCTGGTTTTAGGCTACCTCCGGTATTTGGAGTCACTCAAAATAGGGTCTAACGCTCACTTTTCAGCCGCGACTTTTCCATACCGCAGATCCCCTTACGTCAATTGCGTATCCTATCTTTTCAATGGGATCTTTCTAACTCCGGTATTTAGAGTTGTGTCTGAAGTGAGCGTTAGAAATCTAACGACAAAACTCCAGCCGCAGAAAAAAGTCAGTAGTTAAGAGCTTTCTGGGCTAACGCCGGTTCATAAACTACTGTACTCTAAAGTACACTAACACCCATAAACTACCTATGTACCCCTAAACCGATGTCCCCCCACATCGCCGCCACTCGATTAAATTTTTTAACCCCTAATCTGCCGACCGCCACCTACTTAATCCTTATGTACCCCTAATCTGCTGCCCCTAACACCGCCGACCCCTATATTATATTTATTAACCCCTAATCTGCCCCCCACAACGTCGCAGCCAGCTACCTACACTTATTAACCCCTAATCTGCCGACCGCAAAGCGCCACCACCTACGTTATCCTTATGTACCCCTAATCTGCTGCCCTAACATCGCAGACCCCTATATTATATTTATTAACCCCTAATCTGCCCCCCACAACGTCGCCTCCACCTGCCTACACTTATTAACCCCTAATCTGCCGAGCGGACCAGAGCGCTACTATAATAAAGTTATTAACCCCTAATCCGCCTCACTAACCCTATAATAAATAGTATTAACCCCTAATCTGCCCTCCCTAACATCGCCGACACCTAACTTCAATTATTAACCCCTAATCTGCTGACTGGAGCTCACCGCTATTCTAATAAATGTATTAACCCCTAAAGCTAAGTCTAACCCTAACACTATCACCCCCCTAAGTTAAATATAATTTACATCTAACGAAATTAATTATCTCTTATTAAATAAATTATTCCTATTTAAAGCTAAATACTTACCTGTAAAATAAATCCTAATATAGCTACAATATAAATTATAATTATATTATAGCTATTTTAGGATTAATATTTATTTTACAGGCAACTTTGTAATTATTTTAACCATGTACAATAGCTATTAAATAGTTAAGAACTATTTAATAGTTACCTAGTTAAAATAATTACAAAATTACCTGTAAAATAAATCCTAACCTAAGTTACAATTAAACCTAACACTATACTATCATTAAATTAATTAAATAAAATACCTACAATTACCTACAATTAAACCTAACACTACACTATCAATAAATAAATTAAATACAATTCCTACAAATAACTACAATGAAATAAACTAACTAAAGTACAAAAAATAAAAAAGAACTAAGTTACAAAAAATAAAAAAATATTTACAAACATAAGAAAAATATTACAACAATTTTAAACTAATTACACCTACTCTAAGCCCCCTAATAAAATAACAAACACCCCCAAAATAAAAAATGCCCTACCCTATTCTAAATTACTAAAGTTCAAAGCTCTTTTACCTTACCAGCCCTGAACAGGGCCCTTTGCGGGGCATGCCCCAAGAAGTTCAGCTCTTTTGCCTGTAAAAAAAAACATACAATACCCCCCCCCAACATTACAACCCACCACCCACATACCCCTAATCTAACCCAAACCCCCCTTAAATAAACCTAACACTAAGCCCCTGAAGATCATCCTACCTTGTCTTCACCTCACCAGGTATCACCGATCCGTCCTGGCTCCAAAATCTTCATCCAACCCAAGCGGGGGCTGGCGATCCATCATCCGGTGGCTGAAGAGGTCCAGAAGAGGCTCCAAAGTCTTCATCCTATCCGGGAAGAAGAGGCGATCCGGACCGGCAACCATCTTGATTCAAGCGGCATCTTCTATCTTCATCCGATGACGACCGGCTCCATCCTGAAGACCTCCACCGCGGACCCATCTTCTTCCGGCGACGTCCAACTGAAGAATGACGGTTCCTTTAAGGGACGTCATCCAAGATGGCGTCCCTCGAATTCCGATTGGCTGATAGGATTCTATCAGCCAATCGGAATTAAGGTAGGAATATTCTGATTGGCTGATGGAATCAGCCAATCAGAATCAAGTTCAATCCGATTGGCTGATCCAATCAGCCAATCAGATTGAGCTCGCATTCTATTGGCTGATCAGAACAGCCAATAGAATGCAATTCTACCTGTGAATTTATTTCACAGGTAAGTATGTATTAGGTTTTAAATAGGTATTATTTAGTAAATTATTGTAACTTTAATTTAGCTCTATTTTAATTATGTTAAAGTTAGGGGGTGTTTTATGTTTAGGGTTAGGGTTACGGTTAGGTTTAGGTTTAGGGGTTAATAGTTTAATTTAAGTTGTTGCGATGTGGGGGGCTGGCGGTTTAGGGGGTAATAGGTTTATTTAGTGGTAGTGATGTGGGAGGCCAGATGTTTAAGGGTTAAAGGGACAGTACACTGTAAAATTGTTTTTCCATAAATGTATTTTAAATGACTTGTTATACCAACTGCAGAGTATAAAATATTTGAGAAATTGCATTTTTGGGTTTATTTGTGTATCTGAAGTAGCTGGTTTTGTGCTTTGAAACCACAGCCTATTACAATGAGTTGAGCTTCAGGTAATATCAGATCTCATTATGTTATCACTTTTATGTACACAGACTTGCTTCCTTATCTTATATTTGTCTGGAACACCAACCAAATACATAGAGAGAACAATGGAAAATTATAATTTTATTACTTAACTATCATGCCCCCCGCTGAGGGTGTAATCTCTTCTGCTGGCTGTGTTTACTTAGGCTTGTCAATAGCGTATACACCAGTATCAAAACTTTCAGTATAGGTTGGGAAACCACAAGCTACATCAGCTATTTCAAATGCTGAAATATGAGTAAAGGAGCTACTTGCAACCAATTTAATACACTCTAGCAGGTAAAAAGGATTATTGGGAATAATTTAAAGGGGAGAAAGTTTTTGGGTGAACTGTCCCTTTAATAGCTTTATTTAGTGGCGGCAATTTTGGGGAGTGGCGGAATAGGGGTTAATAGATTTATTATATTGTGAGCGATGCTGTGGCGCGAGGGAATAGGGGTTAATAAATTTAGTATAGTGGTAGCGATATCCATGTACAATAGCTATTAAATAGTTAAGAACTATTTAATAGTTACCTAGTTAAAATAATTACAAAATTACCTGTAAAATAAATCCTAACCTAAGTTACAATTAAACCTAACACTATACTATCATTAAATTAATTAAATAAAATACCTACAATTACCTACAATTAAACCTAACACTACACTATCAATAAATAAATTAAATACAATTCCTACAAATAACTACAATGAAATAAACTAACTAAAGTACAAAAAATAAAAAAGAACTAAGTTACAAAAAATAAAAAAATATTTACAAACATAAGAAAAATATTACAACAATTTTAAACTAATTACACCTACTCTAAGCCCCCTAATAAAATAACAAACACCCCCAAAATAAAAAATGCCCTACCCTATTCTAAATTACTAAAGTTCAAAGCTCTTTTACCTTACCAGCCCTGAACAGGGCCCTTTGCGGGGCATGCCCCAAGAAGTTCAGCTCTTTTGCCTGTAAAAAAAAACATACAATACCCCCCCCCAACATTACAACCCACCACCCACATACCCCTAATCTAACCCAAACCCCCCTTAAATAAACCTAACACTAAGCCCCTGAAGATCATCCTACCTTGTCTTCACCTCACCAGGTATCACCGATCCGTCCTGGCTCCAAAATCTTCATCCAACCCAAGCGGGGGCTGGCGATCCATCATCCGGTGGCTGAAGAGGTCCAGAAGAGGCTCCAAAGTCTTCATCCTATCCGGGAAGAAGAGGCGATCCGGACCGGCAACCATCTTGATTCAAGCGGCATCTTCTATCTTCATCCGATGACGACCGGCTCCATCCTGAAGACCTCCACCGCGGACCCATCTTCTTCCGGCGACGTCCAACTGAAGAATGACGGTTCCTTTAAGGGACGTCATCCAAGATGGCGTCCCTCGAATTCCGATTGGCTGATAGGATTCTATCAGCCAATCGGAATTAAGGTAGGAATATTCTGATTGGCTGATGGAATCAGCCAATCAGAATCAAGTTCAATCCGATTGGCTGATCCAATCAGCCAATCAGATTGAGCTCGCATTCTATTGGCTGATCGGAACAGCCAATAGAATGCAATTCTACCTGTGAATTTATTTCACAGGTAAGTATGTATTAGGTTTTAAATAGGTATTATTTAGTAAATTATTGTAACTTTAATTTAGCTCTATTTTAATTATGTTAAAGTTAGGGGGTGTTTTATGTTTAGGGTTAGGGTTACGGTTAGGTTTAGGTTTAGGGGTTAATAGTTTAATTTAAGTTGTTGCGATGTGGGGGGCTGGCGGTTTAGGGGGTAATAGGTTTATTTAGTGGTAGTGATGTGGGAGGCAAGAGGTTTAAGGGTTAAAGGGACAGTACACTGTAAAATTGTTTTTCCATAAATGTATTTTAAATGACTTGTTATACCAACTGCAGAGTATAAAATATTTGAGAAATTGCATTTTTGGGTTTATTTGTGTATCTGAAGTAGCTGGTTTTGTGCTTTGAAACCACAGCCTATTACAATGAGTTGAGCTTCAGGTAATATCAGATCTCATTATGTTATCACTTTTATGTACACAGACTTGCTTCCTTATCTTATATTTGTCTGGAACACCAACCAAATACATAGAGAGAACAATGGAAAATTATAATTTTATTACTTAACTATCATGCCCCCCGCTGAGGGTGTAATCTCTTCTGCTGGCTGTGTTTACTTAGGCTTGTCAATAGCGTATACGCCAGTATCAAAACTTTCAGTATAGGTTGGGAAACCACAAGCTAAATCAGCTATTTCAAATGCTGAAATATGAGTAAAGGAGCTACTTGCAACCAATTTAATACACTCTAGCAGGTAAAAAGGATTATTGGGAATAATTTAAAGGGGAGAAAGTTTTTGGGTGAACTGTCCCTTTAATAGCTTTATTTAGTGGCGGCAATTTTGGGGAGTGGCGGAATAGGGGTTAATAGATTTATTATATTGTGAGCGATGCTGTGGCGCGAGGGAATAGGGGTTAATAAATTTAGTATAGTGGTAGCGATATCTGGAGCGGCAGATTAGGGGTTAATAGATTTATTTAGGTGGCGGCGATATCGGGAACGGCAGATTAGGGGTTAATAAATTTATGTAGGTGGCGGCGATATCGGGAACGGCAGATTAGGGGTGTTTAGACTTAGGGTTTATGTAAGGGTGTGAGGTTTAAACATTACTTTTTTCCCCCATAGACATCAATTGGGCTGCATTACGGAGCTTTTTCATTCCGCGCTTCAGGTGTTAGTTTTTTTTCTAAACCCGCTCTCCTCATTGATGTCTATGGGGAAAGCGCACACGAGCACGTCAAAACAGTGCTTGTATTTTGTGCGATATGGAGCTTATCGCCACATCGCACGCACAAGCTGGCTGTTTCAAAACTTGTAATGGCTGCGCTATGGAGGGTAAAATAATGCAACTTTTGTTGCGTTCAATAAAAACCCTATAGCACGCATAACTCGTAATCTACCTGTTATTTAATTAAGTTACCCAGGAACTAAAATCTTATTCAACCCATAAATAGGCTATAGGATCTCTAGATGCTTGTGGCCTCACAGGTGCCCAGAATTTTTCATAAGACATAGATATCTTCAACAAAGAGAAATATGCTGCATAGTTATTACTATATGGAGAATCTGCATAGCTATAGAGTGGAAAAGATAAAACAAACTCTCTACAATGCCACTCCTTGTATGTTAATATGGAACCCATGCTGTTTTTGCTGCTGTCAGTTAGGGTCAGGTGTAAATGTGCTTGTGATCTAATAAATCCCTGTGTGGAATCTTGCATGGTCATGTAAATTTTACCATACTTAATTATGATGGAGGTACTCCAGTCTCTCAGGAACTGAAACAATATAATCAATTCAGAGGTACTTTACAGAAAAAGCAATGAACACAAATAATGTTTTCTATAGTTAATTTATGGGGAGATTAAATGTTAAATTTAATGTCCCTTAAAACCATGCCCTAAACATTCAACATCATTTATAATTTCTAATTCATTTATGATATATATATATATATAAATATATATATACAGCCTGAATCGTTGATACAAGGCAGGATGAATCCATGCTTTCATGTTGTTTATGCCAAATTCTGACCCTACCATCTGAATGTCGCAGGTGAAATCCAGACTCATCAGACCAGGCAACATTTTTCCAATCTTCTTTTGTCCAATTTTGGTGAGCCTGTGAGAATTGTAGCCTCAGTTTCCTGTTCTTAGCTGACAAGAGTGGCACCTGGTGTGGTCTTCTGCTGCTGTAGCCCATCTGTTTCAAGGTTCGGCGTGTCAGAGATGGTATTCTCCATACCTTGGTTGTAACAAGTGGTTATTTGAGTTACTGTTGCCTTTCTATCATCTCAAACCAGTCTGCCCATTCTCCTCTGACATCTGACATCAACAAGGCATTTTTGTCCACACAACTGCGGCTCACTGGATATTTTTTCTTTTTCGGACCATTCTCTGTAAACTCTTGAGATGGTTGTGCATGAAAATCCCAGTAGATCAGACCAGGCCATCTGGCACCAACAACCATGCCACGTTCAAAGTAACTTAAATCCACTTAAATCCCTTTTATTCACCACGTCTAGATGCCTAAATGCATTGAGTTGCTGCCATGTGATTGGCTGATTAGCAATTTGTGTTACCAAGCAATTGAACAGGTGTACCTAATAAAGTGGTCGGTGAGTGTGTGTATATATATATCTATATATATATATATTGTATTTATAAATATATATATATATATATACACACAACACATAGAACGTACAGCACTCACTTGTATACACACAGCTGAATGAAAAACATAAATGGAAGAGTTAGTTACAGCATGTAGCCAAAGGGTGATAGGCCCAGGACTGTCAAGTTTCCAAACTCCTACTTAAAGATTTCAGATTACAAAAATCATCCAGGCTAACAGACCTTTGTTAGATCAGGTTAGATCAAGCGTGTATTACGTTTCGCTCCTCAATGTCACTTAATAAATTGCAAAGATTTTACTCTACAAAAACTTTCATTAAGTGCCTTTTGTTTGGGACTGATATTTTGAAAGTGAGAAACATGTGTAGGGAAGTTGAGAAGAATTGTGGATGAAGAAAAAAAATAGTAATTTATACTCAATATAAAAAAGTCACATAGGGTATTATTTGAATATATAAAGGGCTAGATTACAAGTTGTGCAGTATTTGTTTTTTTTCTTGCGCAAAGCCCATGAGATATTCTCCTTCTAGCTAAGCCAAAATAAAAATGTAAATATTTCATATTGCAATGTTGTTTTTGTAACAGAATATGCTATATTTATTCGTAAAAAAAATATTTCTATATATATATATTTAATTTTAACACAAATATCTATTTATATATCTATTTATAGCGATATATCTATATGATTATATATACGGTATGTATAGATATATCGAGATAAATATGTGAATATCTATTTGTAAATACATCTAAGATATTGTGCTATGTGCAAAACATTGTAAAATATTTTTATTATATACATATCTATGTACATAGAAATCCTTTAAATGCCTTTGCCGGCTTTTTTATTCTAACACCTGAGATGTCCTATGTTTGATCCCTTATAACATTTGCGTGAAATACTATTTTTAAATAATATTAATTAGATAGTGTTAATATGAGTGTAAGTGTACTTTTACGTGTATTTTTTTTTTATTATTATTATTTCTTTATTGAAATTTTTTAGAGAATACATATCACAAAATATGTTATACACAAGAAGAATGCAAAGTGAGATTGCACAACATCTGAAATAATAAAGAATATGAAGACAGATTTCGAATCAAAAGCGTGCAATTTTGACTAACTTCAAAGTGAAACAAAAATCTTTTACTTTACCACAACACATTGAGATTCCTGAAGTTACTATAAAGCTACTACTTCACATAGTTTGTGTATTCTGAGATGTTAGTGACCACATTAGTCAGACATAGAAATAACAAATAACCGTAAACAATCTTAACCTAAAACCTAAACAATTTACTGCAGAGCATAGATATCTATATTCCTTACTGTTCTAGTGATAAAGGAAAAATGCTATTAAAATGTGTAAAGAAAAAGTCTGTCCTAATCATGGAGCATCAAAAGGAAACATTTAAATACTAATACCCTTGAATGAAACCAACGCAAGAGGCCATCTCATTGAAATTGGAGATTAATGGAGATTGTTGCGCTCCCCATCTAGTGTTAAACTCACTTGCTAGAACTGACATAGGATTCCCAATAAAAAAACATATCATTAAATACTGAAATTTTGTTTGTTTTAAAATAGTGATATCTTTCTATCATTAAGGCTTTTTTCACCTTCTCCCTCCATTCAACTAGTGTAGGGATCTTATCAGATCTCCACGCACCCGCTATAAGCTGTTTACCTGAGTTGAGCATAATATGCCCGACATTCCTTCTTATACTACAATTGATATCCTTAAGCATGTTAAATAGACAAACATGTGGGGAGAGCACAACATTGCATGATAAGGCAATTTTTATCTCGTCCAATATCTCTTTCCAAAAAGTGTTTATCTTTGTACAAGACCACCACACATGACCCATAGTACCCACTTCCCTCATGCATCTCCAACATTTTTCATTGGCCGCTGGGAAGAGATGTTTCATTCTGCTTGGTGTTAGGTACCATCGGAACAGTATTTTATAATTAGTTTCTAATGCATGTGTTGTATGTGCCGAGTGGGCTATGCTACTAAAAATGTTTTCCCATACCTTTGGATCTTGAGGTCCAAGCAGATCCTTTTCCCAACCTTTCCCGTAATTATGTGGGTCAGGTGCGGTAGCTGAGAGTAACAGTTTATATGTAATGGAGATGATCCCCTTATGCGGTGATCTAGACATGCACAATTGTTCAAATGGTGTTACGGGCCTTGTCAACAATATCCTATTCCTGTGTGTCATAATGTAGTGTCTCGTTTGGTGGTAATGCATCCACTTGTCAAAAAACCCCTTTCCCACTTCCTTTAAATCAGTGTGAGGCAACATCTTCCCAGAATTGATTAACAGAACGACAGGGATGTGTCCAATTAAACTATTGTCTTCTCCTAAGGTATACCCCTGACCCTCTAAAAACTCTGGATTGTTTAACAACGGTGTCAGTGGGGAATGGGCACTAGAAATACCCTTGTATCTATCTCGGATATATTTCCAATCCGAGATGGTAGCTGTTACCGTGGAGGTGAAGTTATTCTGAGTGTTGGAAAGTGAATTGGGTAGCCAACATAGGCCACCTAGTTGTGGTACCCCTGAGATGTCCTGTTCTAACTGTATCCAGTGTTTTGGGTTATCATTATTATTTCTACTCCATTCTATAATTCTTTGAAGAGATATGGCTTGTTTATATATTAGTAAATTAGGAACACCTAACCCACCCCTATCTTTATGGGCATACATTGAGGCCTTATTAACCCTTGATGGTCTCCCCCTCCATATGAAACAACGGAACATTTTTTGCAGTTTTTGTATGTATTTAAGAGTGTTTGGGAGGGGCAGCGTTTGTAGTATATATAGAATTTTTGGTAATAGTACCATCTTGACCGTGTTAATTCTCCCTATCCAAGAAATGTTCTTTGACATCCAGGACGAGGCCTGGTTAGAAATTACTTTCAATAACCTGGAGTAATTGATTGTGCGGAACGAGTCTAGACTGTGTGCTAAGTATATTCCCAAGTATTTTATGGATTTCTGCTGTATCGCGAAAGGACAGTTGTTCCGAATATTAGTGGTGACATTGGAAGATAGGTGTATTGGTAGAAGTTCTGATTTGTTGAAATTTATCGAGAAGTTTGACACCTCTCCATATTCTTTTAATTCTTTTTGCACCGCGGAGAGAGACCCCAGAGGACTTGACAGCGACATCAGAACATCGTCTGCGAACATAGATAGTTTATATTCTTTATTGTCAATGTTTATACCTTTAATGTTTTCATTGGTTCTTATTTTACAAGCTAACATTTCTAATGATAGAATAAACAAGAGCGGGGATAAGGGACAGCCTTGTCGGGTGCCATTACGAATTTCAAATTGTTCTGAAAGGGTACCATTTATTCTAATTTGGGCAGTAGGGAAGGAGTATAGGGCCATAATTTTATTTATAAATGCGGATGGAATGTTAAATTTAATGAGCGTGGTCTCTAGAAAGGTCCAATCCAGTCTATCGAACGCTTTCTCAGCGTCCGTAGACAAAAGCACAGATGGTGTTTTATTTCTATTAATGTGTTCTATGATGTTTAAGAGTTTCACGGTATTGTCCCTCGCCTCTCTCCGCTGCACAAAACCCACCTGATCTGGTGTAATTAATAAAGGAAGGAGACTATTAAGCCTAGATGCAAGGACTTTGGCAAAAACTTTTAAATCTAAATTTAGAAGGGAGATGGGCCGATAGTTTGCAGGGGTATCAGGTTTCTTTCCTGGTTTAGGGAGAACCGTGATGACAGCTTGAAGTATTGATTCAGGTAGGGTATTACCTTTGTCAATCTGTCTGAACATGTTTAGTAAGTGTGGTATTAATATTTGGGAAAATAATTTGTAGTATGATCCGGAAAACCCGTCCGGACCTGGAGCCTTTCCAGGTTTTAGTGACTTTATTGCTTCACTGATTTCTTTTTGACTAATGGGTGCCTGTAGCATCTTGCTATCTGTCTCGGAGATTGAAGGGACATTGATCTTTTTAAGGTATTGTATGCATTTCTTTTTGTGATCTGATAGAGACCTGTTGGGGTATAGGTTATAAAGTGTGTGGTAATAATTTTTGAATGTGTCTGCAATCTGTTTGGTATCTTCTACTCTCCCCCCACTCGGGTTAGTGATGGAATGGATGTATGTTTTTGCTTGCTTATTTTTGAGCGATCTAGCTAGTTGTCGCCCAGGTTTCCCAGCATCATAATAAAATTTTTGCTTAAGTTTAAGTGCCAGACTCTGTGCTTTGATGTGTAATTGAGACAACAATTTAGACCTATAAAATTTTAATTGGTGATAGATACTGTCATCTTGTGGATGGAGTTTGTGCAAGTGATCTAAGAGAGTGACTTCCCTGGCTATATGTAGATATTCCTCTCTTTGCCTTTTGATTTTATTAGCTCTAATTTTGATTAGTAAACCCCTAATATAACTTTTATGGGCCTCCCATACTATAGATGGTGACATGTCCTCTTGGACATTTCTGTGAAAGAATTCCTGTAGTTCGGTTTCCAGAGTTGCATATACCTCTGGGTCCAGAAGTAAAGATTCATCTAATCTCCAATTAAACTCCCTAATAGGGGCTGAGGGCCAATCTATCGAACATCTGACCATGGAGTGATCGGACCAAACTGTATGAGATATGTCTATGGCAGTTGTGTAGGATAAAGTGAGATGATCTACTAGGATATAATCAATCCTTGAATATGATTTATTCGGATTGGAGAAAAAGGTATAATCTCTCCGATCCGGGTTGGAGACCCTCCACGGGTCATGTAGGCCGAATAACTTGACTAAATTCCACACAGATTTAAGCGTATTTTTTGCAATATGTATGTTGGGGTTGGAACTGTCCAGGGCAGGGTTTATAGGTAAATTAAAATCTCCTACAACTATCAGCTGGCCCTTTTGAATATCCTGAATCAGGGGAATTATTGATTTAAAGAAAGCTGCTTGCTTGTGATTAGGGGCATATATATTTATCAGGGTGACTACTTTATTGTAGAGAACCCCACACACCGCCAGGAACCTACCATCTATGTCCTTTTTCTGTTCTATTAATTGAAAAGGTATAGAACTGCGAATGAGTATGCTTACTCCATTAATCTTTTTTTTGTTGTGTGAGCTATGATAATGTTGAGTGAATGTATTGTGTAGATATTTAGGTATGGAACCTCTCTTAAAATGGGTCTCTTGTAGACCAACTATTTCCCCACCTTTTTGTGCTATATCCCTTAAAGCAAGTGCTCTCTTGTTGGGGGCATTGAAACCTTTGACATTCTGTGTAATAATTTGAATACATTTGTCTGTCATTGCATTACCTTATTCACTCCTACTCTGATCTTCTGAGTCCCGCAATTTCTATGTATGATATCATGACTCTGCAATACAAAACCTGAGTAAAATCTAACAAAATGAACCGAAACAACATGAACAACATAACCAAATTTTTCTCTATATAAACAATAGAGGGAAATGGCTTTGAGATCCCTATTGGAACTCATTCAGCCCGTAAAGTACAGATATTATTATTGAATTTCACATAACCCAACAAATTAATCTCATTTTTCATTTAAATTTTTAAATTTATAAATTTTTAAAGCAAACTCCTAGTTTCAAACTAAATAGTCAGGTGGTGGCTCACTAGTCCTGATGACTAGGCGATTTTATTCACTCTGAGACTCCAAACTGACATGTGACATCTCTCACAAGGATTATTTTCAACCCGCTAGAGTCTTAGAGTCTGAGGACAGGGGATTCTTTGCCCTTTTGCTTCTAACCGTCTGCCACTCCTTACGTTGAGGCAAAGGAGAAGATTGCGAGGCAGTTGTTACAGTATCTTCCTGACCATTGTCCAAGACTATGTGGGGCAAAGGAATTTCCAGTTTCCTGCAGCAGTCTTCGATCTCTGTGATTGATGAACAGGTTGCTCTTCTGTTTCTCCATGTGACCATTAGTTGAAATGGGTGACCCCATCTATAATTGATATTCCTGGTTTGAAGGTGTTTTGTAAGAGGTGAAAGTTCTTTTCTCCTGGCAAGAGTTCTGGCCGAAAGATCAGAGAAAAATTGTAAGGTGGATCCATCTTTTTGTATTGGACGTTTATCTCTGGCAGATTTCATAATTTGTTCTTTTATTTGATAATTTGTGATTTTAACTATCACATCCCTAGGGGGTGCCGTGTCGGGGGGTTTTGGCCTTAAGGCTCTGTGTGCCCTATCGATTTCCACAGCAGAGTTGTCTGTCGGGTCTCGAAGCTGTGAAAATAGAGATTGTAGATATTCCTGTAAAATTGAAGTGTCAACGGCCTCTGGGATACCTCGTATCCTAATGTTGTGTCTTCTGGACCTATTTTCTAAGTCCTCTAATTTATCCTCCAGTTGCCGAATTGTTTGATCTTGAAGTTCCATCTGGTCATTCACCTTTGAGATACACACATCATATACTTGGATATTTTCTTCTAAGGAATTCACTCTATTCCCAATTTCTGTAATATCTCTCTTCAATTCAGATATTTCATCCTTAATGCACTGCTTTACTTGTGTAATGAGTGAAGAAAAATCCTGCTTTGAGGGAATAGAAGATATCACTGATTGTGGGATAGAGACCATATTATCTTCTTCGTCAGATCCAGACTCAGAGGAGCTGGATGGGTGTGAATGTTGAGGGCTTTGTGTGGCAGTGGGTATTTCTTTTGGTGTCACTAGAGCTGTTGACTTAAAGTATTTGTCCATTGATGGATTTCCTTTAGAGCCATTTTTGCTTTGCTTGCTTTTTTGCGGATTCTTCTTAGGAGACATTTTATAAGCAAATAGCTGAGCTACACTTTATGTCTTCTCTAGTTGTAAAATTATGCCGTTAGGGAACACCTGGGTAAAGTCACTATATATTAGCTGCTCAAGATTGTAACACCCCCAAATATTAACTATATTAACCTGCCAGTATATTGGAGCTTCCACTTTCAGCAGGCTGAGATAAATGTCACCCCAATGGCTTTTTTATTTATGAGACAAAAACAGCTTGTAAGGAGCAAACCTTGGCTACTGAAATGATCCTAAGCTGTGATTATATTAAAATCCTCTGCATAAACATTCCCATCAAAATGGGCGCTGAAGTGAGAATCTCTTTTTCTGCTTGAACAGATGACAAGAGTGATGGTTTAACCAGAAGCACTTTCAACGTTCATTTTATGTCATTTATAGCATACCCCAGTGTTAATCAAGTTGAATATGCTCTTGTATATAATATGCCATAAAGCGTTGTCATTTTCAGAGTGATGTGAGCTGCAAAATATTAAAACCTGTTTAAATATATTTAGCACAAGGCTGTAAGCCTAGATATATTTATGATATATTGATCCCTTGCTTGAATTTATAAATATTTGTAGAGCTTGTATTCTCCTGAAACAGCTTGTCATGGGCGATATTATTCAGCTCCTGTTAACTTGGAGCACTAGAAAAGAAAGTGCGTATGTTGCCTTAAAATGGCGGCTGCGGCAAACAAGAGGGGATCTTCTGGCTAAGCTAAAAGCCGAGTGCCATGCAGTAAGTACACATCTTACCCCAAACTTGCTGTCCGCTTGTAGTAGGTGTTGGCAGCAGATGTTTAATATGTTGAGACAGTTCACACTCCGGACCGCAACCTCCAACTATGCACCGGAGCTTGGGATGACCGGTATATACCCGGTTCAGAGTAGATCACGCTTTGCAGCCATATGTCCCCTTCAGGCACAACTCCGGGTCTTTAGTGATTGTCCCCAAAGAGAAATTGACAGGTCTTATGGAGCTCTGGATGTACTTAACGGGCCGAAGCACCGGAGCTCACCTAAAGTGCGGCCATCTCGCTTCAGTGCCGGCTCCGCCCCCCCACTTTTACGTGTATTTTTGTTGTGTTTTTGTGCAACTTTTTAATTTTTGAACCCAGTTTACCACACCTCTGATATAGCGAAAAGGATTGAAGCGTAAAAGTAGTTTGCGCTAGCGCAATCACGATTTATCCTGACTTGTAATATCAGCTGATTGAAAAATGCTAGTGTAAACACGATATCGCTAGCGCAAAACCATTTGTGCCTCACTTGTAATCTATCCCAAAATATATGATAAGATTAATAGTTTCTAAATATTTTGTTTGAGCTTTAAAACTATACTTAGACATCTGAGTCACTTACAGGAGAAATTAAAACATATCAAGTCTCTGAAACCACCAGAAATGTTTGAATAGTCTGTGCTGATATCTACAGCAAATAAACAGTATTTCAGCAACAATGCTTTATAGTCTAATCTAAGGGGTAGATTTACCAATGTATGGGCGGACGTGATCCGCTGTAATGGATCATGTCCGCCTCACATCTATAAACGATGACAGCATACGCTGTCGGCATTTATCATTGCACAAGCATTTCTAGTGAAATACTTGTGCAATGGCGCCCCCTGCACATTCGCGGCCAATCGGCTGCTAGCAGGGGGTGTCAATCATCCTGATCGTATCCGATCGGGCTGATTGCTGTCCGCCACCTCAGAGGTGGCGGACGAGTTAACGAGCAGCGGTCTTGTGACCACTGCTTTTTAACTTACATTTCCGGGGAGCCGGAAAGTATAGGGGTAGATAGCAACATCTGCTGCTTGGTAAATCTACCCCCATGAATTTTGAAAAACAACAAATTAAAGGCTTGCATCTCTTATAATTATTTGGTAGAAACAGAACAGTAAAGCTCATCATTGAGTGACATAAAAAGGCCATTTCTAAGCAAAAGATACTTAAAGGGACAGTCTAGTCAAAATTAAACTCATGATTCAGATAAGGCATGCAATTTTAAACAACTTTCCAATTTACTTTTATCATCAAATTTGCTTTGTTCTCTTGGTATTCTTTGTTGATAGCTAAACATATGTAGGCTCATATGCTAATTTCTAAGCCCTTGAAGGCCGACTCTTATTTCATTATTTATGAATTAATATGTGTATATGCACATATTAACACATAAATATCTATGTATATAATCATATACATATATACAGTATTTACATTGTGGTTATGGAAACACACAGTTCCAATAGCTAGACCATAATGTAAAGGCACTTTTCAGTGCCATTTTTTTTTCTAACAACCCCCTCTCACCAACTTTAAAGCCCCAAAACTGCCTAGTGCCGTTTTTTTTTTTTAATTAAAAAAAAATTCTAGATTTATTTTTAAATAAAAAACTATAATGCCCTTTGTTTTGATGGCATTTGGGTCACTTTTAGAAAATTTACCAGAGATCCGAGCTTGCGGTAGCAATAACCAGCCACTTATAATGGCTGGTTAATTATCGCGCGCCTGCAAACGTTCAAATTTGCCCATTTGTGGGAGCATGATAATTTAGCGTCCACTTGTAATCAAGCCCTATATAGGTATATGTATTTTGTTATTGGCTGATGGCCCTCAAATGTAACTAACTTTGAAATCTGTGAATTTTTTTTTTACTCATTTGAAATTCAGGCTAAGGGGCCGATTTATCATGTGCGTGGTGGACATGATCCGCTGAAGCAATCATCTGGTGAACTGCTTGTGCAATCTGGTGAACTGCTTGTGCAATGCCGCCCCCTGCAGATTCGCGGCCAATCGACCGCTAGCAGGGGGTGTCAAATCAACCTGATCATATGAGATTGGTTGGATTGATGTCCGCAGCCTCAGAGGCAGCGGATGAGTTAAGGAGCAGCGGTCTTAGACGCCTTCGACAGGTGCATTAGGCACAATACGGCCATGATAAATCGGCACATAAGTGCTATTGCATTGTCTTTTTATTATGCATTTGTTAATTATGCAATTCTACTGTATTTAATGGTCTTTTAACTAAATCAAGCATTCCACAGCGCTAATTCATAATAAGAAGTTATATGTATCATTCAGTTGTCAGTAATTTGCAGAAAAACTTGTAGGTTGGTCCACTTGGAGTCATATTTATTATATTTAGTGTGTTTTCAAGGGAAATGAAAAGTTCTTCTGCTATGTTTTGTGCTGAGTTTTGTTCTTACAGTCTATACGTATATACACAGTATGAAAGTATAATCTGTAATCTAAAAAGGCCTTTTTTTGTGAAAAGAGCTTATGATTCACATAGAGCATGCAATTTTAAGCAACTTTCTAATTTACTCCTATTGTCAATTAAGCCTCCAATCAGCAAGCGCTACCCTGGGTGCTGAACCAAAAACAGGCCGGCTTCTAAGCTTACATTCCAGCTTTTTAAAATAAAAATACAAAGAGAACGAAGAAAAATTGATAATAGGAGTAAATTAGAAAGTTGCTTAAAATTGCATGCTCTATCTGAATCATGAAAGTTTAATTTTGACTAGACTATCCCTTTAGATAGTTCAGTGGTTAATGGTTTGCTGCCTACAACAATGCTCTCCAGGGTATTTAGCTGACTTTCTAGAAAGTGCTATGATTTTATTAGCTGTTGAAAAGGAAGTCCCTTTACAACGCTCATTTATGATGCAAGAAGCCCTCTTGTACAATATGTTGGAGCGTGTTCCTTTAATACTGTTTAGAATATCTACTCAAGGATTTAGCATCTATCTGCTGAGTGTGACATCCTGATAGGGCTTGCTTCTGTCACTACAGGCCTGTCCTTTGGGCAGGGTGACAGGGGCGCTTGCCCCAGGGCCCTTTCCTAGGGGGGCCCCACAATGTCAGGGGTAAAGGTATGAGAAGGTGCAGTGAACATCCTGTGTTTAGTTAATGAAGAAGTGTTTGTGATATCAGGAGGTTTAATATAAAGTACTATTCTTTATATAGGTAACACTGAATTTTGGGACAGTGGTGGGCCATACAGAGAACAGGGCATACAAGGGGACGGGAATAACGGTGTGTGGCAGAGGGGCCCCACAAATGTTGTCTGCCTTTGGCCCCGCAAATGCTGACAGTGGCACTGCATCACATATGCTATTACCCAGAGACTCTGAAATAATATAAACAGAATGAGAAAAAACAATGTGAAGAACACTGGTTCCACTGGTACACATTCCTTTTTTCCCTTTAGGAAGCCCTTAAGCATAAACAGATGCCAATTTTGCAAACATTGGACTCGGGTAATAATTTATGACAGTACAGCTTTCCTGCAGATGTATGGTTGCTTGTATTTAGATAACCAGTTTCATTTATTACAGTTTTATTTTATAAGTGACTTCCTGCCTTCAGGGGAGTTCCAAAACTTAAACGGACAGTAAATGTTACCAAAGTGGGTGTTTCAAGTTAAAATATAAATGTGCTGTAACAGCAATAAGTGCTCTAAAGTAACTAAAATACTTAAATAATGATTTCATTCTTTGAAATATGTAAACAATGTATACTTATTGTGTCAAATAGAAATTCGCAAAATTAATGATTACTAGTTACACTATAGGGACGATTTATTATGGCCCGAATGGGGCCGTATACCCCTGTTTCCACACAAGCCTTCAGGCTCGCTGCTCCTTAACTCATATGCCTCCTCTGAGGCAGTGGACATCAATTCGCCTAATCAAATACGATCAATTTGATTGGCACCCCCTGCTAGCGACCGATTGGCCGCAAATCTGCAGGGGGTGGCATTGCACAAGCAGTTAACCAGAACTGCTTGTGCAACGTTAAATGCCGACAGCGTATGCTACAGCGGATCATGTCCGTCTGACAAATGATAAATCGGCCCCTATGTTATTACTTGGCAGTAGTCTATAAGGCTATTGAAATGCAGCAACATTAAATGGGCTATTTATAATAATTACCCTGCAAAATGCTACCCAGTCTTAAAGATTCACTAAAAGGTCTCTTACAAACTATAGACAATATTTTGGTAGGAAGAATCAGTGTTTGCAGAAAAATGTGATAAAAATGGAAGTTTGACATAGATTGTCCTTCAAGTATAAGAAAGCATCATGGTTGGCTACAACATTTGAAAAGATGATAGCTTAATAATGTTGATAGAAATAATATCGTTATCTCTTATTTATATTTAAAAAATAATGCGCTATGAAGTGTCATTTAAGATATTTAGTCACAAAATCCACACGCACTAGTTTTGGAACGTTTGCTGTATTTTGTTGTGACTGAAATCTAAAAACAATGTGTCCTGAGCGCCAATTACCCCATCAAAAGAAAGAGAAATTGAACTTTCTTTGATCCTTTATTATTAAAGCTGCTTTATTATTAAAATGCTATAATGTGTTTGAGCATACCTATGTGTTTACCCCTGCAAAAGTTAAAGTTAAACACAAAACCTCACCTCCACAGCAGCAATACACTCCTGGGAGCTAGCTGAGCACATCTGGTAAGGCAATGGCAAGTGGCAAATTCTGCATGTGTAGCCACCAATCACTCGTTATCTCCCAGAAGTGCATTGCTGATACTGAGCCTACCTAGGCCAGTTTTGTTTACCAAATTTAAAAGAGAACAAAGTAAATTTGATAAAGTAAGAAAAATGAAAACTCTTAACCCCTTCACCCAAATTTAAATATATATATGTTGTGCGGTACTTTGCTTACCGTACCGCATGACGTATATTTGCGTCTGAGCTTCAGGAAGCTCCAGCAGTCTCGGCTGTTAAGTTACAGCTGAGAGCTGGAGTTCCTGAGCTCTAGGCATCTGCCCTCATATGGAACCAGAGCCCAGTTGGTGCTCCAGTTCCATATGAGGGCAGATGCCAGATCGTTACACACAGTGATACTGGTGTGCTGCTACTGGTGCCAGCGGGAGGTGTGGGAGGAAATCCGGGAGGGGTGTGGGAGGCCCAGGGAGGGATAGGGCAGCTGCACTACACAAGAAGGGGGTGAGGAGTGGGGGATCCCTAACTGAGCATAATGAAAAAATAATAATAATTAAAAAAAAATATATAAGGGCTTTATAGGTACTAGCAGATAGCTGCCAGTACCTAAGATGGCAGACAATAATTAGAGGGGGGAGGGTTAGAAAGCTGTTTGGGAGGGATCAGGGAGATTAGAGGGTAAGGGGGGATCCTACCCTGCAGGGGAAAAAAGGTAATAAAAAAACCCCCACATTTTTATGTTGGCAGATTTTCTGCCAGTACTTAAGATGGGGGTGACCAGTGGGAGATGAGGGAGGGAAGACAGCTGTTTGGAAGGGATCAGGGGGGGTGTAATCTCTACACTAAAGCTGAAATTATTCTTACAGGCTACCTAATTAACCCCTTCACTGCCGGGAATAATAGAAGTGTGGTGAGCAGCTGCAATTAGCAGCCTCCTATATACCAAAAAGCAATGGTAAAGCCATATATGTCTGATATTTCTGCACAAAGGGGATCCCAAAGAAGCTTTTACAACCATTTGTGCCATGATTGCACAAGCAGTATGAAAATAATTTCAGTGTGAAACCCAAAGTTTGTGAAAAAATAAAAAAAAAATGTTTTATTTGATCGCATTTGGCGGTGAAATGGTGGCATGAAATATACCAAAATTGGCCTAGATCCATACCTTAGGTTATCTACTTAAAAAAAATAACAAAAAATAAAAATAAAAAATAATATATATATATATATATATATATATATATATGAGGAACAAGGAAGAGTCCAGACATGGAGCTCAAAGCAAGTGAGTATTTTATTTACAAAATAGTTAAGAAGCTCCTAAAATTATAGTAGATAGGCAAATGGCTATGATATATAGCAGAGAAGGGGCTGGGGTGGGCGTCTGACGCGTTTCAACTCCTTAGAGCCTTAATCATAGACCATATATATATCCAATTACCAGCTTCTTCCCACCTAAGGACATCTGCCTGGGTGCAAACTTGAACACAATACAGCAACCGAAAAAAGGTGCACTCTCAGGGCTTTCACAAATGAAGTAAAATTACTTTATTCGAAACGCACCTTGTCAAAAACATATTGGAACTCTAGGTACTCCTCAGGCAATTGAGATAACGAAGAAGTGTACAGGACTTTGACTGGTTTCCGAAGACAAGTGTAAATACATGGTGGAGTGGAAATACATGTAAGGTTTGTCTATACTTGTGATCAAGCATATAAACATTATCATTTAGGAGTAGATCCTAGTAACTGTAGGATGGTTTGCCATGAAATCTGGTGGGAACCAAATTTTACACGTTCCTTTTTTACACACATGTATAGTTTGATGTTGATGTGACACAGAACAGGTGAGTATAGTTTTTATATATTTGCTCTTTGAGTCTTTTGATGTGAAAAACAATTTAAAAAGCATGTGATAAGAGGCAGCCCTCAAGGGCTTAGAAATTAGCATATGAGCCTATCTAGGTATAGTTTAAACTAAGAATACCAAGAGAAAAAAGCAAATTTGATGATAAAAGTAAATTGGAAATATGATTAAAATGACATGTCCTGAATAATGAGTTTAATTTTGACTAGACTGTCCCTTTAATATATGCTCCCGCGATCTCAATCCGACGCAGATCGATGCTTGCGTCACCCCAGATGTTTCAAATTCACATTCGACTCTATTTGACCCTTTTCCCAATTTATTAAACATTCAACAGGTACGCTCACGTCTATTCCGACGCAGCGTACCTATTGTTCAGACCGCCACCCTTGAGGCTGCGGATGCCATAGAAATCAATGGGAATCTGAAAACACAGAAAATTTATGTTTGATGCTGCAAGACGATGAAGCATATTAGATAATAAAAGTAAATTAGAAACTTTATTAAAATTCTATAGAAAAAATGGAAATAGAGCAGCGCAGCAGTATTAATAATTCGACAAAAATTTATTCCAAAATGACAACAGACATGCAAGATTGGACAAAAACGTCTGACATGTTTCGCGCCCTCTAGTGGCGCTTCATCATAGACTAAGGATAGCACAATGAAGTCTACCTTATGTAACCCAACAGGTGATTAATTAATCAACACCTGGAGGTTACATACAAACCGTTAAAAACAAATAAACTTCATGTATTATACAAGTTCTTAATACTAAGCTACAAACCAACAAAGGAAAAGAAAAAAAAAGGCAAAGAAAAAATACCAAATTACATATCAGTTCATATTTTTACATAATTTCATGAATTCATAATCTATAATGATCAAATCATGAGATGTAGATTTTGAATTAAATATGTGATGTATGATATTAAATATGTTGTTTCTTGATCACACCACAAAATATTTCAGCTAACAGTATTTAAAAGACTGTCATATTGTAGAACTTCATATAAACTTATGATATTTGCTATTGCCTACTACATGTCTAGTAAATACTGGGGGCTGAAAATATATGGATTTAATTACAATTAGTGGCACACATATAACATGATCTGAAACCTGAACCTGAAGTATCCTTCTACAAGCTCCCTAGTCCCCAAAACCAATAATTCCAAGCACAAATCTAGTGTATAACAATTTTTCAATTATTTCAATTTTTTTAATTTCTTCAATTTTTTCAATTTATTCATGCTTTAACAATAAACTTGGTTGGTAGTGTCATGTTATTATAAAATGCTAATCTGCCCAATTAATTGTTAATCCTAAAGGGTCAATCACAAAGGCACGTGACCTATTAAGTTTAGTTAAGTTAGTTAGACAAAATAGCTAATGTCCCACTCCAGATTTAATCCTGTGGGAGTTCTGGATTTCAACTTGTATATCCAGAACAGCTCTTTTCTGTCCAGTATCTTATACCTATTACCACCTCTAGTGGGAGTTTTAGCTATATCAATAATTCTCACAGAAAAATCACCCTTATTAGTAAGGTGAAACAGGTTGAAATGTCTGGCCACCACAGAATCTTTGTTGTAATTTTTTACATCATTTACATGATCTCTGATCCTTGTGTTGACCTCTCTTGTTGTCTTACCAACATATTGAATATTACAATGTTTACATTCCAACATATAAACTGCAAATATGGTCTTACAATTTGCATAAAATGGAATCTCGTAGGTCTCATCGTCTACAGAGGATCTACACACATTCGTAACTTCCATCATAGCACAAGTTAAACATGTCCTCATTCCACACCTGAAGTTACCCTTTTACACTTCTGGAGCGGCCAGTATACTACGATTAAAATTCTATATTCTTTCTAAATCAAACAATATTATTGCTCCAAATTTGGTGCAAAGTATTGCTTCAATTTTGATGCACTAGTAGATAAAAATGAAATACATTACTACTTATGGATTATGTTACATCTTTGTCCTTCATTACAAAGCAAGGGGACAATAATATTGCTCCAAACTTGGTGCATTAGTAGATATTGAGATAAAAATGATATAAATACATAATATAGCTAACTTCCTTTTTTATTTTTTTTATTTTTGGATAAATCTATATGCACCATGTTTAAGGGATGTAATACAAGTCCCACTCTCCACTTTGCACCAAATTTGACGCAACACTTTTCACCCCAAATATGACGCAATACTTCTAGACAACCCTCACATTAGTGAATTTTTCCACCACTTTTGATTGGTATATGCATAATCACATGATTTATGACATCAGCCAATCAAATTTAAATATACATTTCATACTATCACTAACAAATCAAATTGCTCGATACTTGTGTCATTGATCACTCATCAGAACTTGTAAGTGCCATTTGTTACATTGTGTATTATACTTTGAAAGTATGTATATGTGTAATTAGTATTAAAGATAAACATTGATGCTGACATTAGGACACACAGTGTAATATTTTAGACAATGATTTTAAAAATCGATTGATGTTTGATTCAATATAATCTTAAACTGATAGATCAAAGGGATAGCCCGCCTAACATTAAACTGTCATGAATCAGATACAGCAGACATTAAAATCACCTCTTTACTGTCATGCTATATTCAGTGTTTTTCTTCCTTCCATTTTCATTTTTTTCTTCATTTCATTTTCATTAAGAAATATCATCTTATATGCCAGGCCATTTTGTAACACCTGTGTAGGGGTGGTGTTTAAAATACACTTCAATCAGAAAGGGGTTACACAGGTGCAGAGAGAAAACTGGCCCAGCTCTTAATATATCCATTGATTGCAAATAAATACATATGATACCCTGATGACATGTTATATTTGTAATTATTCTTGCTCAGAATAATAATATATTTACACTTTATACATATAGTGGTATAAATAAACACAGAGATATGAAAGACAACATTGTTTAGAACAAAAAAAAGAATTTAGTGACGTAAATATTTTTGCAAAAGATTTCTGACATAACACACACACATATATATATATATATATATATATATATATATATATATATATATATATATACAAATATGTGCAAAGATATATGTACAAATTCTAGCATTAATAATCATTTTAAAAAATAAAAACATGAGATAGGCATATCATGATTTCAAGAAACATACAAATACACATTAATTTATGTGAAAATATCATATATCAGATTTTGTATAACAAATACATTGAAAATAACTTTCTATGAGATATTATAGTTTGTTCGAGTATACATCTAGCTATTTCTTGGACATCAACAGATGAAAAATAAGATTAGCTTTAGAGAAATGTGATTGTTCATGGACAGTAATAAAATGGTATAAAGTTGGAAAAAAATGAATATCCACAACATTGATGACTCTTATTTATCAACAGTCCGATGCTCATTGCTCCGTACTTGACGCGCATGTTTTTGACTGAATTTTTACTAAATAAGGGCATCGTATGCAGATCCGCGGCAGCGATGTCTGGCGAGCGTATTGACGCCAGCGAATGCACCGAGATTGACGCTTTGATAAATATTCCTTCATTCTCTTGGTATCCTTAGAATGCACTACTGGGAGCTAGCTAAACACATTTTGGATGAGAGTATGTGCAGCCACTAACACAAAGTAATACAGAATAAGTATTGGGTCTAGACTGTCCCTTTAACACACTTAGTCCACCAGCTCACAGTAGTGCATTAATGCTTTTAAACCTAAATAGGTATGGTGTTTGACAAAGGGTGCCAAGAGATTTAAGAAAATTAGCCAATATAGGTAAATTAGAAAGTTGTTTAAAATTGCATGCTCTATCTAAATCATAAAACCTTAATTTTGCCTTTACTGTCCCTTTAATTTTGACTTTCATGTCCCTTTAATGGAAATCTCTTCTAAGAGGATGGAGATAGATATTGTAGGTCCCAAGATGCTCACATTAACAGCTCACAGTAGTGCATTAATGCTTTTTAACCTAAATAGGTATGGTGTTTGACAAAGGGTGCCAAGAGATTTAAGAAAATTAGCCAATATAGGTAAATTAGAAAGTTGTTTAAAATTGCATGCTCTATCTAAATCATAAAACCTTAATTTTGCCTTTACTGTCCCTTTAATTTTGACTTTCATGTCCCTTTAATGGAAATCTCTTCTAAGAGGATGGAGATAGATATTGTAGGTCCCAAGATGCTCACATTAACATCCATTTATCCTGATAGTGAAAGATTATGCTACCATTAGCAGGAAGCATTACTTTTAAAAACTGGATCATTCAAACAGGGGTCCAATAAATTGCTTGAATCCTTCTAGTGAAGTTAATTTGTACTTATGGCTAACATATTGCAAGATGTTTATGACCTCATTGAAGAAAAAATGGAAGTAATGATTCAAAAATAAAAATGTGCTTCCGATTATTCTACTTCCCATTCACACAATAGGAAATATAAAAAAGTTTATTTTTTAAAGATGGGCATCTGGGGGCTTTTGTTATCAGGCTTGTAACAACCCGTTGCAAGATGCTTGCCTGGTATGTAACACAAAGTAATACAGAATAAGTATTGGGTCTAGACTGTCCCTTTAACAAACTTAGTTCACCTTTTGTAATACAAGCTTTATGTGTATAGAGAGTGCTAAAAAAGTTTTGACCAAATACCAGATAATGCATTATTTTTGAGCAAGGCCGAGCGCTAGATAACAAACCCTTTGCTATTCATTGCACTCCACTTGTAATCTAGGTCCAAGTTTTTTTCCCTTAAAAATGTTAAAGGAAATACAGTATCATCCAGTCATACTGGAGAAGGAAGATATGGCAGGCACATTTTAACTCTTAAAAGCCTTTTTGCCTGTAGAAATATATGATCTGAAGTGTAAAACTCTTTGACTAATTTTACAGAAGAGGAAGGTCACAACTCCATCATTCTAGTTTTTCACATTGTTTAGCTAATCAGAAATATATATTTCTCCAACATTGGTGTGTCCGGTCCACGGCGTCATCCATAACTTGTGGGAATATTCTCTTCCCCAACAGGAAATGGCAAAGAGCACAGCAAAAGCTGTCCATATAGTCCCTCCTAGGCTCCGCCCACCCCAGTCATTCTCTTTGCCGCTGAACAAGCAGCATCTCCACGGAGATGGTGAAGAGTATGTGGTGTTTAGTTGTAGTTTTTTATTCTACTATCAAGAGTTTGTTATTTTAAAATAGTGCTGGTATGTACTATTTACTCTGAAACAGAAAAAGATGAAGAGTTCTGTTTGTGAGAGGAATATGATTTTAGCAGCAGTAACTAAAATAGTTTGGTGTTTCCACATAGGACTGTTGAGATGAGATAACTTCAGTTGGGGGAAACAGTTGGCAGACTTTTCTGCTTAAGGTATGACTAGGCATATTTCTAACAAGACTGTGTAATGCTGGAAGGCTGTCATTTCCCCTCATGGGGACCGGTAAGCCATTTTCTTAGTCTCAAACAGAATAAAGGGCTTAATATGGGCTATAAAACTGGTAGACACTTTTATGGGCTAGATCGATTGCTTTATTTAGGCATTTTATACAGCTTGAGGTTGAAATTCACACTTTATAAACTTTGGGGAACGTTTTTTTACGTCAGACACTGGTTTAGACACCTTCCCAGTCAGGAAGGGCCTTCTCTGTAGTAGGCAGAGCCTCATTTTCGCGCCATTACTGCGCAGTTACTTTTGAGAGCAGGACATGCAGCTGCATGTGTGTGGGTCTGAAAGTAGTTGAAAAGGTTCCTAGAAGGCTTCATTTGGTATCGTATATCCCCCTGGGTATGGTAAAGTCGCAGCAAAGGCTGTAGCTGGGACTGTAGAGGGGTTAAAACTGTAACCGGCTCCGGTTTCCTCATTTTAAGGGTTAAAGGTCTGAAATTTGGGGTGCAATGCTTTGAATGCTTTAAGACACTGTGGTGAAAATTTGGTTAAATTTGAACAATTCCTTCATAGTTTTTCACATATTCAGTAATAAAGTGTGCCCTGTTTAAAATTTAAAGAGACAGTAACGGTTTTGTTTTAAAACGGTTTTTGTACTTTATTGACAAGTTTAAGCCTATTTAACATGTCTGTGCCTTCAGATAAACTATGTTCTGTATGTATGGAAGCCAATGTGTCTCCCCCTTCAAAATTGTGTGATAATTGTGCCATAGCGTCCAAACAAAGTAAGGACAGTACTGCCACAGATAGTAAAGTTGCCCAAGATGATTCATCAGATGAAGGGAGTAGACATAGTTCTACATCATCTCCTTCTGTGTCTACACCAGTTTTGCCCACGCAGGAGACCCCTAGTACTTCTAGCGCGCCAATGCTTGTTACTATGCAACAATTGACGGCAGTAATGGATAACTCCATAGCAAATATTTTATCCAAAATGCCTGCATTTCAGAGGAAGCGCTATTGCTCTGTTTTAAACACTGTAGAGCAGGAGGGCGCTGATGATAATTGCTCTGTCATACCCTCACCTCACACCAATCTGAAGTGGCCATGAGGGAGGTTTTGTCAGATGGGGAAATTTCTGATTCAGGTAGAATTTCTCAGCAGGCAGAACCTGATGTTGTGACATTTAAATTTAAATTAGAGCATCTCCGCGCACTGGAGGTGCTATCTACTCTGGATGATTGTGACAAACTGGTCATTCCAGAAAAATTGTGCAAGATGGACAAGTTCCTAGAGGTTCCGGTGCACCCTGACGCTTTTCCTATACCCAAGCGGGTGGCGGACATAGTGAATAAGGAGTGGGAGAAGCCCGGCATACCTTTTGTGGAGGGTTTGCTTAAAAAGATTTTTGTACAGCAAGGTTACCTCCTGCAACCTATTTTGTGCATTATTCCTGTCACTACAGCAGCGTGGTTCTGGTTCGAGGAACTAGAAAAGTCGCTCAGTAGAGAGACTCCGTATGAGGAGGTTATGGACAGAATTCACGCACTTAAGTTAGCTAATTCCTTTATTTTAGATGCCGCTTTGCAGTTAGCTAGATTAGCGGCGAAAAATTCAGGGTTTGCAATTGTGGCGCGCAGAGCGCTTTTGCTAAAGTCTTGGTCAGCGGATGTATCTTCCAAGACAAAATTGCTTAATATCCCTTTCAAGGGTAAAACCCTTTTTGGGCCAGAATTGAAAGAGATTATCTCAGACATCACTGGGGGTAAGGGCCATGCCCTCCCACAAGATAGGCCTTTCAAGGCCAAGAATAAGTCTAATTTTCGTTCCTTTCGCAATTTCAGGAACGGACCGGCCTCCAACTCTGCAGCCTCTAGACAAGAGGGTAATGCTTCACAAACCAAACCAGCTTGGAAACCGATGCAAGGCTGGAACAAGGGTAAGCAGGCCAAGAAGCCTGCTGCTGCTACCAAAACAGCATGAAGGAGTAGCCCCCGATCCGGGACCGGATCTAGTAGGGGGCAGACTCTCTCTCTTCGCTCAGGCTTGGGCAAGAGATGTTCAGGATCCCTGGGCACTAGAAATAGTTTCTCAGGGTTATCTTCTAGAATTCAAGGAACTACCCCCAAGGGGAAGGTTCCACATGTCTCACTTATCTTCAAACCAAACAAAGAGACAGGCATTCTTACATTGTGTAGAAGACCTGTTAAAAATGGGAGTGATACACCCAGTTCCAACCGTGGAACAAGGAATGGGGTTTTACTCAAATCTGTTTGTAGTTCCCAAAAAAGAGGGAACTTTCAGACCAATTCTGGATTTAAAGATCCTAAACAAATTTCTCAGAGTGCCATCGTTCAAAATGGAAACTATTCGAACGATTTTACCTACAATCCAGGAGGGTCAATTTATGACTACCGTGGATCTAAAGGATGCGTATCTACATATTCCTATCCACAAAGATTCACATCAGTTCCTAAGGTTCGCCTTTCTGGACAAACATTACCAGTTTGTGGCTCTCCCATTCGGGCTAGCCACTGCTCCAAGGATTTTCACAAAGGTGCTCGGGTCCCTTCTAGCGGTTCTAAGACCAAGGGGCATTGCAGTGGCACCTTACTTGGATGACATTCTGATACAAGCGTCGTCTCTTTCAAAGGCAAAGGCTCACACAGACATCGTTCTGGCCTTTCTCAGATCTCACGGATGGAAAGTGAACATAGAAAAAAGTTCCCTGTCTCCGTCGACAAGAGTTCCTTTCTTGGGGACAATAATAGATTCTTTAGAAATGAAGATTTTCCTGACAGATGTCAGAAAGTCAAAACTTCTAAACGCTTGTCAAGTTCTTCACTCTGTTCCACGACCTTCCATAGCTCAGTGCATGGAAGTAGTAGAGTTGATGGTTGCAGCAATGGACATAGTTCCTTTTGCGCAAATTCATCTAAGACCATTACAACTGTGCATGCTGAAACAGTGGAATGGGGACTATACAGACTTGTCTCCAGTGATTCAAGTAGATCAGAAGACCAGAGACTCACTCCGTTGGTGGCTAACCCAGGACCACCTGTCCCAGGGAATGAGCTTCCGCAGACCAGAGTGGGTCATCGTCACGACCGACGCCAGTCTAGTGGGCTGGGGCGCGGTCTGGGACTCCCTGAAAGCTCAGGGGCTATGGTCTCGGGAAGAGTCTCTTCTCCCGATAAACATTCTGGAACTGAGAGCGATATTCAATACTCTCAGGGCTTGGCCTCAACTAGCAAAGGCCAGATTCATAAGATTCCAATCAGACAACATGACGACTGTTGCTTACATCAACCATCAGGGGGGAACAAGGAGAGAAGTGACCAAAATCATAAAATGGGCAGAGGATCACTCCTGCCACCTATCTGTGATCCACATCCCAGGAGTGGAAAACTGGGAGGCGGATTATCTGAGTCGTCAGACATTCCATCCGGGGGAGTGGGAACTCCACCCGGAGATATTTGCCCAGTTGACTCAATTATGGGGCATTCCAGACATGGATCTGATGGCGTCTCGTCAGAACTTCAAGGTTCCTTGCTACGGGTCCAGATCCAGGGATCCCAAGGCGACTCTAGTGGATGCATTAGTAGCGCCTTGGACCTTCAACCTAGCTTATGTGTTTCCACCGTTTCCTCTCATTCCCAGGCTGGTAGCCAGGATCAAGCAGGAGAGGGCCTTGGTGATCTTGATAGCTCCTGCGTGGCCACGCAGGACTTGGTATGCAGACCTGGTGAATATGTTATCGGCTCTACCATGGAAGCTACCTTTGAGAAGGGATCTTCTAGTACAAGGTCCATTCGAACATCCAAATCTAGTTTCCCTCCAGCTAACAGCTTGGAAATTGAACGCTTGATTTTATCTAAGCGTGGGTTTTCGGATTCTGTAATAGATACTCTGGTACAAGCCAGAAAACCTGTAACTAGAAATATTTACCATAAAATATGGAAAAGATATATCTGTTGGTGTGAATCCAAGGGATTCTCATGGAGTAAGATCAAAATTCCTAGGATCCTTTCCTTTCTCCAAGAAGGTTTGGATAAGGGATTATCAGCGAGTTCTCTAAAAGGACAGATTTCTGCTTTATCTGTCTTGTTACACAAACGACTGGCAGCTGTGCCTGATGTTCAAGCTTTTGTTCAGGCTTTGGTCAGGATCAAGCCTGTTTACAGACCTTTGACTCCTCCCTGGAGTCTGAATTTAGTTCTTTCAGTTCTTCAAGGGGTTCCGTTTGAACCTCTACATTCCATCGATATCAAGATGTTATCTTGGAAAGTTCTGTTTTTAGTTGCTATTTCTTCTGCTAGAAGAGTTTCTGAGTTATCTGCTTTGCAGTGTAATCTGCCCTATCTGGTGTTCCATTCAGATAAGGTTGTTTTGCGTACTAAACCTGGTTTCCTTCCAAAGGTTGTTTCCAACAAGAATATTAACCAGGAAATAGTTGTGCCTTCTTTGTGTCCGAATCCAGTTTCAAAGAAGGAACGTTTGTTACACAATTTAGATGTAGTTCGTGCTTTAAAGTTTTATTTAGAAGCAACAAAGGATTTCAGACAAACGTCTTCTCTGTTTGTCGTTTATTCTGGCAAGAGGAGAGGTCAAAAAGCTCCTGCTACCTCTCTTTCCTTTTGGCTGAAAAGCATCATCCGATTGGCTTACGAGACTGCCGGACGGCAGCCTCCTGAACGCATCACAGCTCACTCTACTAGGGCTGTGGCTTCCACATGGGCCTTCAAGAATGAGGCTTCTGTTGATCAGATATGTAAGGCAGCGACTTGGTCTTTCCTGCACACTTTTGCCAAATTCTACAAATTTGATACTTTTGCTTCTTCGGAGGCTATTTTTGGGAGAAAGGTTTTGCAAGCCGTGGTGCCTTCTGTTTAGGTAACCTGATTGGCTCCCTCCCTTCATCCGTGTCCTAAAGATTTGGTATTGGTTCCCACAAGTTATGGATGACGCCGTGAATCGGACACATCAATGTTGGAGAAAATAGAATTTATGCTTACCTGATAAATTACTTTCTCCAACGGTGTGTCCGGTCCACGGCCCGCCCTGGTTTTTTAATCAGGTTTGATGAATTTCTTTCTTTAACTACAGTCACCACGGCACCTTATGGTTTCTCCTGTTTTTTTCTCCTGTCCGTCGGTCGAATGACTGGGGTGGGCGGAGCCTAGGAGGGACTATATGGACAGCTTTTGCTGTGCTCTTTGCCATTTCCTGTTGGGGAAGAGAATATTCCCATAAGTTATGGATGACGCCGTGGACCGGACACACCGTTGGAGAAAGTAATTTATCAGGTAAGCATAAATTCTGTTTTTTAGTAGAGTGGAATAGCCAAATACAATGGTATTCTAGTGTTGCTACATAAGAGATATGAAATTTAATCTTAAAAACATAACCTTTTCATCCAAAAGTGCATTTTTTAACCATCTATGGCAAGCATATGAAAATATGGTACTATACTATGCCTTTAAAGGGACAGTAAAGTAAAAAAAAAAACTTTCATGATTTAAATAGGGCATGTAATTTTAAACAACTTTCCAATTTACTTGTATTACCAATTTTGCTTTGTTCTCTTGGTATTCTTAGTTGAAAGCTAAATCTAGGAGGTTCATATGCTAATTTCTTAGACTTTGAAGGTCGCCTCTAATGTGAAAGCATTTTGACAGTGTTTCACCACTAGAGGACATTAGTTCATGTGTTTCATATAGATAACATTGAGCTCAGGCATGTGAAGCTCCTAGGAGTCAGCACTAATTGGCTAAAAATGCAAGTCTGTCAAAAGAGCTGAAATAAGGGGGCAGTTTGCAAAGGCTTAGATACAAGGTAATCACAGAGGTAAAAAGTGTATTAATATAATTGTGTTGGTTATGCAAAATTGGGGAATGTGTAAAAAAAGGGATTATCTATCTTTTTAAACAACAAACATTCTGGTGTTTACTGTCCCTTTAAATAAAGCAGCCTATAAATACACATCAGTCTCTCATTACAACACATATTGGGCGCGATCCGATATCGATCGCAGTTTGCGGCGCAAGCGAGGGAACCGGCGTCGCCCGCAGTTTCAGCTCGCAACTCGAGCCATCCCATATAGGTCGCCGTCAGATGCTAACGTGCCGTAAGTCTCACAAACCAGCGATGTCCAGAAATCTGCGTAAGTACAAATTTCTGGCGTCGCCAGTGACTTGCGCCACGTTAGAATCTGCCGGCGCCTATAAAACCTGACTAAAGTCTAAAACACCCGCACTGTCTAACACGCCTCCCTAACATAGCCCGCACTGTCTAACACGCCTCCCTAACATAGCCCGCACTGTCTAACCCTCTATCCGCTATCCCCCCTCACTAGCCTAACAATAAAAAAGCTATTAACCCCTAAACCGCCGCTCCCGTACCCCGCCGCAACCTAATAAAGTTATTAACCCCTAAACCGTCGCTCCCGTACCCCGCCGCCATCTATATTATATCTATAACCCCCTAAATATATTAAAATTATTAACCCCTAATGTAAGCCCCTTACACCGCCGCCATCTCTATTAAAATGATTAACCCCTAATTTAATCTACCTACCCCGCCGCCAGCTATATTATCTATATTAACCCTAAGTATATTATAGTTAATATAGTTATTACATTATATATATTAACTATATTAACCCTAATTATATTAGGGTTAATATAGTTACTATAGTATTTATATTAACTATATCTAACACTAACACCCCTAACTATATTTATATTAAATTAATCTAATTAATTTATAAACTAAAATATTCCTATTTAAATCTAAATACTTACCTATAAAATAATCCCTAAGATAATCCCTAAAATAGCTACAATATAATTAATAATTACATTGTAGCTATGTTAGGGTTAATATTTATTTTACAGGTAAATTGTTAATTATTTTAACTAGGTATAATAGATATTAAATAGTTATTAACTATTTAATATCTACCTAGTTAAAATAATTACCCAATTACCTGTAAAATAAATCCTAACCTAAGTTATAAATACACCTACACTATCAATAAATTAAATAAAGTACAAACATCTATCTAAAAATACAATTAAATTAACTAAACTAAATTACAAAAAAAAACAAACACTAAATTACAAAAAATTAAAAAAAGATTACAAGATTTTTAAGCTAATTACACCTATTCTAAGCCCCCTAATAAAATAATAAACCCCCAAAATAAAAACAATTCCCTGCCCTATTCTAAATTAAACATATTTCAAAGCTCTTTACCTTACCAGCCCTTAAAAGGGCCTTTTGTGGGGCATGCCCCAAAGAATTCAGCTCTTTTGCATTCAACAAATACAATACCCCCCCCATTACAACCCACCACCCACATACCCCTATTCTAAACCCACCCAAACCCCCCTTAAAAAAGCCTAACACTACCCCCCTGAAGATCTCCCTACCTTGTCTTCACCACACCGGGCCGAACTCCTGATCCGATCCGGGCGATGTCGTCCTTCAAGCGGCAAAGAAGAATTCTTCCTCCGGCGATGTCATCCTCCAAGCGGCAAAGAAGAATTCTTCCTCCGGCGACGTCTTCCTCCAAGCGGCAGCAAAGTCTTCATTCTTCCGGCGGCATCTTCAATATTCTTTCTTCGCTCCGCCGCCGCGGAGCATCCATCCCGGCCGACTGCTAAACTTGGAATGAGGTACCTTTAAATGACGTCATCCAAGATGGCGTCCGCCGAATTCCGATTGGCTGATAGGATTCTATCAGCCAATCGGAATTAAGTTAAAAAAAATCTGATTGGCTGATTGAATCAGCCAATCAGATTCAAGTTCAATCCGATTGGCTGATCCAATCAGCCAATCAGATTGAGCTCGCATTCTATTGGCTGTTCCGATCAGCCAATAGAATGCGAGCTCAATCTGATTGGCTGATTAGATCAGCCAATCGGATTGAACTTGAATCTGATTGGCTGATTCAATCAGCCAATCAGATTTTTTTAACTTAATTCCGATTGGCTGATAGAATCCTATCAGCCAATCGGAATTCGGCGGACGCCATCTTGGATGACGTCATTTAAAGGTACCTCATTACAAGTTTAGCAGTCGGCCGGGATGGATGCTCCGCGGCGGCGGAGCGAAGAAAGAAGATTGAAGATGCCGCCGGAAGAATGAAGACTTTGCTGCCGCTTGGAGGAAGACGTCGCCGGAGGAAGAATTCTTCTTTGCCGCTTGGAGGATGACATCGCCGGAGGAAGAATTCTTCTTTGCCGCTTGGAGGACGACATCGCCCGGATCGGATCAGGAGTTCGGCCCGGTGTGGTGAAGACAAGGTAGGGAGATCTTCAGGGGGGTAGTGTTAGGCTTTTTTAAGGGGGGTTTGGGTGGGTTTAGAATAGGGGTATGTGGGTGGTGGGTTGTAATGGGGGGGGGGGGGTATTGTATTTGTTGAATGCAAAAGAGCTGAATTCTTTGGGGCATGCCCCACAAAAGGCCCTTTTAAGGGCTGGTAAGGTAAAGAGCTTTGAAATATGTTTAATTTAGAATAGGGCAGGGAATTGTTTTTATTTTGGGGGTTTATTATTTTATTAGGGGGCTTAGAATAGGTGTAATTAGCTTAAAAATCTTGTAATCTTTTTTTTATTTTTTGTAATTTAGTGTTTGTTTGTTTTTGTAATTTAGTTTAGTTAATTTAATTGTATTTTTAGATAGATGTTTGTACTTTATTTAATTTATTGATAGTGTAGGTGTATTTATAACTTAGGTTAGGATTTATTTTACAGGTAATTGGGTAATTATTTTAACTAGGTAGATATTAAATAGTTAATAACTATTTAATATCTATTATACCTAGTTAAAATAATTAACAATTTACCTGTAAAATAAATATTAACCCTAACATAGCTACAATGTAATTATTAATTATATTGTAGCTATCTTAGGGATTATTTTATAGGTAAGTATTTAGATTTAAATAGGAATATTTTAGTTTATAAATTAATTAGATTAATTTAATATAAATATAGTTAGGGGTGTTAGTGTTAGATAGAGTTAATATAGTTAATATAAATACTATAGTAACTATATTAACCCTAATATAATTAGGGTTAATATAGTTAATATATATAATGTAATAACTATATTAACTATAATATACTTAGGGTTAATATAGATAATATAGCTGGCGGCGGGGTAGGTAGATTAAATTAGGGGTTAATCATTTTAATAGAGATGGCGGCGGTGTAAGGGGCTTACATTAGGGGTTAATAATATTAATATAGCTGGCGGCGGTATAGGGGGATTAGATTAGGGGTAATAATTTTTATATAGGTGGCGGCGGTGTAAGGGGTCAGATTAGGGGATAGATAAGGTAGATGGCGGCGGTTTTAGAGGCTCACAGTAGGGGGTTAGTTTATGTAGATGGCGGCGGGGTCCGGGAGCGGCGGTTTAGGGGGTAATAACTTTATTAGGGATTTGGGGGGGGGGGATCGCGGTTGACAGGGAGATAGACATTGCGCATGCGTTAGGTGTTAGGTTTATTTTAGAAGATCGCGGTTGACAGGGAGATAGACATTGCGCATGCGTTAGGTGTTAGGTTTATTTTAGCAGCTAGTTTAGGGAGTTACGGGGCTCCAATAGTCAGCGTAAGGCTTCTTACGGCTGCTTTTTGTGGCGAGGTGAAAATGGAGTAAGTTTTCTCCATTTTCGCCACGTAAGTCCTTACGCTGCATATTGGATACCAAACTGCGCGGGTTTGGTATACCTGCCTATGGCCCAAAAAACTGCGGTCGACGGCAGAAATATACGCGCGTAACTTCTAGCTTACGCCGTATATAGGATACCAAATCCGCGCAATTATTGGCGTCGCCGGCTTTTGCGGGCGACGCTTTATATCGGATCGACCCCATTATGTGCAAGTATTGCAGTGAATGATTTATATTCTTTCTTAATGGATTCCTCCTGCCTCCAAAGCACAGGCAGTAAGTCCTACAGGTGCAATTAATCAGATTCTGTCTCTGGATCCAGCTCCTGGTTATACTGCTATATATTGTCTACAAACTGGCTGCTGGATATATTTCCTTAAAACCTCTGGATTACTTTTTATGAAAGTGGCTGCTTTTTACATAACTTCAGAGAGCTTGGATTTTTTTGTTGCCAGCTCTTTGTGATTTTCATCAAGTATCTATACCAATCTCTCAAAAACTTACTGATTTTCTCTGAATTTCATTTGCCTTTTATTTTTCCTACAGTATATATCTATCATTCTGTCTAACTCGATCATTATCTATATCATCTGTCTGTCCGTCTTTCTATACCATTTTGTTTGCTGTCTGACAAAATAAGCAGTTGTATAGGGAAGCGCTAAAAAAAAGCACTACCTCAGGAACTAGAATAATATATTAACTATAATGAATAGCCAAATACTAGTATTAGTGTTGTGAAAGAAATGGTTCCAGAAAAAACAATGATAATCTGGAAAAAGTAACACTAAGAAATAAGTAGAAATAAATAGAACAGAAAGCGGACCTGTATCTCACATAGCAAGAAAAGCTGTGTAAGTATGAAAAATAAAATGATCACAAATATTTAATATAACTTTAAAACAAACAAATAGATTGGCCAATCAGTGATTCTAGCCTAAATGCACATGAATAATAAATATAAAACAACGTTAGTAAAATATATCTCAATGATAGACATCCAAAATATTAGAAATCAAATAAAGTCTTGTTGACAACAATAAAATCCAAAACATATGTGATACTCGGATACAAGCCGTAACTGTTAACTTTCATGTCTTTTTTCACGGATTGGATTTTATTATTTTCAACAAGACTTTATTTGATTTCTTAGCAACATTCTTAAAGGGACACTGAACCCAAATTTTTTTCTTTTGTGAACCCAAATTTTTTCTTTTGTGATTCAGATAGAGCATCAGATTTTAAGCTACTTTCTAATTTACTCCTATTATCAAATTTTCTTCATTCTTTTGGAATCTTTATTTGAAATGCAAGAATGTTTAGATGCCGGCCCATTTTTGGTGAACAACCTGGGTTGTTCTTGCTGATTGGTGGATAAATTAATCCACCAATAAAAAAGTGCTGTCCAGAGTTCTGAACTAATAAAAAAGTTTAGATGCCTTCTTTTTCAAATAAAGATAGCAAGAGAACAAAGAAAAATTGATAATAGGAGTACATTAGAAAGTTGCTTAAAATTGCATGCTCTATCTAAATGACAAAAAATTGAGTTCAGTGTCCCTTTAAAGATCTCTCTGTGGTGGTAAATTGCTACTAATGTATCTCCTTAATGAATAACATTACTTAGGGTACTTCCTCATGTCCACTTTCTTATCAAAATTACACATGCAGATATTTTAGAATCCCATGTTTCCCTTTATTAGAATACACTGGAGATATTGAGGCCGAATTATCAAGCTGTCAACTGTGCTGCATTCGCCGGGACCAATACACTCGCCTAACATCGCCTAACATTGTGGCCGCGGACCTGAATACGATCTCCATATTTATAAAAAAAAAGCTGGGCACCAAGTACAGGGCAATGAGCAGCGGACTGTTGTTAACTAACAGTCATCGATCTCGCTGCTATTCGGCTTTTTCCCAATTTTATTTATACCCTGTCACTAAACGCTGCCACTATACTAAAATGTTTAACCCCTATCCCGCTGCTCCCGGACCCCGCCACAACTTTAATAAAGTTATTAACCCCTATCCTACCACTCCCGGACCCCTCCGCACCTAAATAAATGTATTAACCCTTATCCTGCTGCTCCCGGACCCCACCACCACTAAATAAATGTATTAACCCCTGGCCTTCCACATCACTACCACTTACTAAACCTATTAACCCCTAAACTGCCAGCCCCCCACATCGCCATAAACTAAATTAAGATATTAACCCCTAAACCTAATAAACCGCTAACTTTACATTATAATTACCTCATCCCTATCTTATAGTAAATTTAAACTTACATTTAGAATTAAAATAAACTATATTAAACTATTAATTAACCTACCCTAACTATTATACTAAAATTACATTAAACTATATTAAACCATTAATTAACCTACCCTAACTTTTATACTAAAACTGCATTAAACTAACAATTAAATCAACTGTATTACATATTTAAAAACCTAACCCTACTAAAGTTATTTAAATCTACTATAAAAAGTTCCAAAAAATAAAAAACACTAAGTTACAAAAAATACAAGAACCACAGTATCAAAAATAAAAAAGAATTACACCTAATCTAAGAGCCCTATAAAAATAAAAAAGACCCCCAAAATAAAAACCCTAGCCTACCCTAAACTACCAATGGCACTTAAAAGGGCCTTTTGCTGGGCATTGCCCCAAAGAAATCAGCTCTTTTACCCACCACCCACACAATCAACCCCCCCAAATAAAACCCTATCTAAAAAATCTAAGCTCCCCATTGCCCTGAAAAGGGCATTTGTATGGGCATTGCCCTTAAAAGGGCATTTAGCTCTTTTACTGCCCAAAGTCCCTAACGTAAAATTAAAACCCACCCAATAAACCCTTAAAAAAAACTAAAACTAACCACCGACGATCCACTTACAGTTTTTTTTGAAGACTGGACATCCATCCTCATCCAAGCGGCAGAAGTCCTCAGTGAAGCCGGCAGAAGTCTTCATCCAAGCGGGCCGAAGTCCTCATCGAAGGCGGCAGAAGTTTTCATCCAGACAGCATCTTCTATCTTCATCCATCCGGCTGATTGGACTAGCCAATAGAATGCAAGCTCAATCCTATTGGCTGATTGGATCAGCCAATAGGATGAAAGCTCAACCCTATTGGCTGATTACAACAGCCAATATGATTTTTTTCTCATTTAATTAATATTGGCTGATAGAATTCTATCAGCCAATGGGAATGTAAGGGACGCCATCTTGGATGACGTACCTTAAAGGAAAAACTTAATTCGTCCTTGACTTTTTGGAAGAAGAGGATGCTCCACGCCAGAAGTCTTGAAGATGGAGCCGCTCCATGCCGGATGGATGAAGATAGAAGATGCCGTCTGGATGAAGACTTCTGCCCGCTTGGATGAAGACTTCGGCCTGCTTGGATGAAGATTTCTGCCGACTTCTGCCGCTTGGATGAGGTCTTCGAAAACTGTAAGTGGATCGTCAGTGGTTAGTGTAAGGTTTTTTTAAGGGTTTATTGGGTGGGTTTTAATTTTAGGTTAGGGACTTTGGGCAGTAAAAGAGCTAAATGCCCTTTTAAGGGCAATGCCCATACAAATGCCCTTTTCAGGGCAATGGGGAGCTTAGGTTTTTTAGATAGGGTTTTATTTGGGGGGGTCGGTTGTGTGTGTGGTGGGTTTTACTGTTGGGGGGGTGTTTGTATTTTATTTTTACAGGTAAAAGGGCTGATTTCTTTGGGGCAATGCCCCCAGCAAAAAGGCCTTTTAAGGGCCATTGATAGTTTAGTGTATGCTATGGGGTTTTATTTTATTTTGGGGGGTCTTTTTTATTTTGATTGGGCTCTTAGATTAGGTGTAATTCTTTTTTATTTTTGATACTGTGGTTTTTATTTTTTGTAACTTAGTTATTTTTTTGTAATTTAGTAATTTTTTATAGTAGATTTAAATAACTTGAGTAGGGTTAGGTTTTTAAATATGTAATATAGTTAATTTAATTGTTAGTTTAATGTAGTTTTAGTATAATAGTTAGGGTAGGTTAATTAATAGTTTAATATATTTTAATGTAATTTTAGTATAATAGTTAGGGTAGGTTAATTAACCGTTTAATATAGTTTATTTTAATTCTAAAGGTAAGTTTTAATTTATTATACGATAGGGATGAGTTAATATTTAATGTTAACGGGTTGTTAGGTTTAGGGGTTAATAGCTTAATTTATTTGATGGCGATGTGGGGGCTGGCGGTTTAGGGGTTAATAGGTTTAGTTATTGGTAGTGATGTGGGAGGCCGGGGGTTTAGGGGTTAATAATTTTATTACAGTTGTGGCGGGGTCCGGGAGCAGCGGGATATGGGGTTAATACATTTATTTAGTTGCGATGGGGTCCGGGAGCGGCGGGATAGGGGTTAATACATTTATTTAGTTGCGATGGGGTCCGGGAGCAGCGGGATATGGGGTTAATACATTTATTTAGTTGCAATGGGGTCCGGGAGCAGCGGGATATGGGGTTAATACGTTTATTTAGTTGTGGTTGGGGTCCAGGAGCGGCGGGATAGGGGTTAATACATTTATTTAGTTGCGGTGGGCTCCAGGAGTGGCGGGATAGGGGTTAATAACTTTATGTATGTGGCGGCGATGTCGGGGCGGCAGATTAGGGGTGTTTAGACTCGGGGCTTATTGTAGGGTGTTAGGTGTAAATGTTACATGTTTTCTACAATAGAAATCAATGGGCTATCTGGCAGCATCTAACATAAGCTTTCACTGCTTTCAGACTCCCATTGATTCCTATGGAATCCGCGGCCTCCAGGGTGGCGTATTGAAAACCAGTTACACTGGGACGAAATAGTGGCGAGCGTACCTGTTAGAAAGTTGATAACTTGCAAAAGTTGTCATAGTGCCGAATTTGTATTCAGAACATCTGTAATGACGTAAGCATCGATCTGTGTCGGGTTGAAAACGGCGGATTGTATGTTAAGTCACAAATTTCAACTTTTGCCGATCTGTAGACTTTGATAACTAGGTCGAATCAGGCTCGCCACAATTACGCTGCGGAATTTCAGCGTATTTGCAGTTGACTGCTTGATAAATATCCCTCCGAGTGTGGGAATTCTGGTTCCCTCATATGCCACCTAGTATAAAAAAATCCTTAGGGCTTTAACGTGCCTACATTTTCTTTACATTTCTTAAAATGTACTGGGTTTCTAGTGGGAAGTGCACAATCCCTCAATTCATTCTAGCTTGTCAGAACTTCTTGGGACTCTAGAGGGAGCACATAGTTCCCCCAATGTAAACCTTACTAACCAAGATTATTTGGTATCCAGTGGGGTATGCATAGACAGTGCATGCACAATTTTTCTGTAGCACATGTGTTAGTGTTTAATGGTGGGTGCATGGTAATTCAATTTGTTCCTTGGCATCTGATCAACTTATCCTATCCCCATCCAATTGAATGTCTTGCTGGGATGGAAAGACGTAAATTATCATAATGCTCATGTCATACACAACATAATCTTTCATTCGTAAAAAGAATAGAAAGAGACCGTTTGCAGGTAGAGTCCAAGATGTGAATGTAGACTTATGCATCGACCCAGACACCAAAGAATGTACTGCAGCAGTGGACTTTATCATGAACCGATAACAGCAGACCACATGGAGTATTGTGGAAATTTATTTTTTGCACAAGATTTGTTTTAGGCATAAAATATGACTTTTCTACAATCCTGGCACACAGCTGGCATTGTACTTGTTACATTGTAAAGCTGTTTTTATAACTTTAATGAAGAGAAATGAGTGTTGCCCTGTCATAACACTACACTACACTAAGAACAGATGACTTCCTTTTCTGAACTGCAGGGAGATGGGATCTGCTACTTTGTACCACTCATCAGATATGTAGTGGTTGTGTATGTAACTGGCAGCCTAAGAGTTAGATCAAAACAATCTGATTTAAAGGGACATTCCGGTCAAAATGTAAATGCACATGGATGAACTACATCTTTGGATAAAAACATATTTGCACTATAGATGTATTATCAAAACTACTTTTAGCATTTTTCTCTGTAGGTGCATGTGCATCATAGATGGATATTCTTACTGCACCAACATTTTAAATATTGCAGTTGTTCAAAAAGCCAGTGGGGAATGTATTATGTCAGCAATTAAAAAATTGGGTCTAGTCCAGTTAGTACAAGCACCTTAGGCTCTCCGAGCAAGTTCTGGGTTTAAAATGCTGGTGCACGGTGCATACTTAAATACACTTTTGAAACAGCTATAGTTTTTATTAGAAGCATTTTTGCTAATACATTTATATTACAAAATTTCTTCTGTTCAAAACTAAAATGCATCCATGTATATTTAAATTTTGGTTGGAATGTCCCTTTAAATGAAAAAATCCTGCAAATAAGTCCTGCAATATTGTGTAAAACTGAAATGAGATCGAATTCACATTTAGATAAATAGATAAAGAAAATATAGTAAAACATATTGCATTTAAATGTATAGAAAATAAAAAAATGTTATTGCGGACTAGTTAAATGTTATTTTGTAATTTAAAACATTTTATGAAGCTCATACACAGTGCCTGATCCACAAATCATTGTCAGTTGCATTAATCAGTTATTCTTGTGTCCATTAGTTATTAGAGCCAAAGTAAGAAATTAATATGAGACTGAAAAGTAATGGATCGCTTGTTGTAGGTCTGACATAATAATCATTTATTAGAGTCAGACTGAAATGAGATCTTACTTTGATCCATAATTCCAACATTTGACAACAATATTCTGATTGATAATGTCCAGTTGACCACCAAGGGGGATGTTGCTTTGAGATCAGCACTTGGCTTATCTACCTTGTGTTCCCATACAAAAAAAAGCTTGTAGCGACTTGTACAGTGTATGTCCCTGGAAGAGAAACAAGCAGCATAAATATCCCAAACATGATGCACGTCTGAAAAGAAAAGCAGCCCATTAACAACTCTGGGCTTGGCCAGAACAGCTGGAAGATGTTAGTAGAGTGTGCAGTTCCCAGGGAATGTTGCAATACACTGATGAAGGTATGCGACTAACCCCTTTTTATTATCAGTGAGACTGATTGCATTGTAAAAAAAGAGGATATGGAATTTCTTACCACATTATTATCTATAAAAAACAATTACTTCCATCTATCTATCTTTCTATCTATCTATGTCTACTGCATCTATCAGGAGTAATGTGAGGAAACCCTTCTTTACAGAAAGAGTGATTGATTTATGGAAAACACTTCCTCAAGAGGTAATAATGACAAACACTGTGGGGGACTTTAAAAATGCCTGGGACAAGCATAAGGCTATCCTACGAACTAGATAAGTTTATACTTTTAGGTAATATGGGGTAGACTTGCTGGGCCTATGGCTCTTATCTGCCGTCAATATCTATGTTTCTATCTATCTGTCTGTCTTTCTGTCTATCTACTCTATTTATTTATTTATGTATTTATCTATCTATATATCTGTTATCTATTATCTATCTAGTTCTACTATATCTATCTATCTATCTATCTATCTATCTGTCTTTCTGTCTGTCTATCTATCTATCTATCTATCTATCTATCTACCTATCTAGTTCTACTGTATCTATCTGTATTTCTGTCTCTATCTATCTATCTATCTATCTATCTATCTATCTATCTATTATAAATGTATCTATCATCTATTTATCTATCATCTATCCATCTATTTATTTATCTATCTATTTATTAGCTATCTATTTATCTATCTATCTATGAGCTTGCATAGAACATAAACAGTTAGCAGGATAAATCTATATAAATAATTATACGCATATTCCTTCCACTTGTAAGGAGTATCTTACTTTTTATATATCTCACATATTTATAGGTGTCTTAAAGATATATAAAATATTTTTAAAAAAGTGAAACAAAGTACAGAGGCGCCAATGGTGCAGATCAATGGTGGTATAAGGCACAATAACACCCCAATATGCACAGGATACTCACATGTAGTGAAGGCAATCAATCTTGCCCATAGATACAGGCTGGATTTCACAGCAGTCCAGCTAGCTGTTCCAAGGTGTGGTAGCAGATGGGTGGGTATTAGAGTATTGGTACTCTATAGTAGCATAGCAGCAAGAAGTAGTAGTTGTAACACTTAGAGTGGATTTGATAAAAAGTAAATTTATTTAAAAAGTATAAAAAATATATATATATAACAATACCACTCATCTCAGTGTTAAAACATATATCTTAAACATAAGGATTACATGCGACGCGTTTCTCAGATATACTGTTTCATCAGGCATGTTATTACACAATTCTTAACCTCCTTATATAGGGCTATGCTACTATGAATACACCCACATCCCACCCCCACCAATCATTCAAATTGTAACCAATCAAGAGCCATCATTTAACAATGACGCCGCCCTTATTACAACATACTGCATAAATTCTATATGTATATTCAAGTAGTCTTTCAAACAAGTGAATAAGCTGAATGTTTTTAAAATTGTATTCTTATATATATTTATATTGTCCAAATACCTAACATTTTGTGATCGAAAATTTGCAATCTATGCTATTCGTAATTTCTAAAATATCATAGGATGGCTAGGTTGTCAATCACTCTATGGTCAGGTGACTTGCAAAATAGACCCGTTAATTTGTCTATATACCTGTCACTCAAATCGGGAATTCGCGCTTAAATTCCTATTTTTGTTCTTACCTATTTCTATACTGTCATTCTGGGTGCGCATGTCCAATCAGAGCACTGACTGGAGACGCGCCTCCATTACCAATGCGTGACGTACTGTGCCGTGATTGGCGTGCACTGAAGTTTAACAGTGTATCATGCCAATTCACGGAAGAAGGTAAACAGAGTCTCCCATTGGTCTAACCTGCAATCACATGGTGGGGATATACCACTGGTATTGCAGGCTGTCAATATGACTTAGGGAAGTGCAATGGTTGGCGGCGGCCAACCATAAAGGCAAAACTCCCATTGGTCCTGCCTGTGTTATTATCGGATGGACTGTGACTATTGGTCCGTGGGGGGAAAATGATCAAAACCAAGATATGTACTATAGTTAGAGCCGATTGCTCTCTAGACTATTGTTCTATTATATTGCGTAATTATGTTTATATAAACCAGCCACACAGTGAAGCACCCACTTGAGAGGAGTACCAATTCCCATGCCAATAGATAGATTATTTGACATATTGACATGTGTCAAATGTACATGTCAGGAATAAGTCAGATATAGCAAATAAATGTTTATATATATCTCCCTCTCTCTCCTTGCCTATATGTGTTCTTAGATACACGCAAAGACAAATGTAATAAATTCAAATACCATGCATAATAATAAAAGTGTGTCTGTATAATATTAAAGTGCAATTCTAAATCATTATCTCCAAATGTTACAAAAAAGTGCTGGATAATGCTTAGTATACTCTAGTGGCTGTAAGTTCAATGGTGAATGTTATGTTCTCTCTATATAAGGGAAATGTGCCTAAATTACATAACATGATAATGCTGAACAATGACTCCCTTGTACAGAGCGTAAGTTTGTGTAAAAAAATATATATTATACTGACCCCCTAGTCGGGAGTGTCAGTGTGAATGATAGCTATTAAGAGGACATATAAATAACGAGTGATATGTATCTGAGTGTATAGTGTTATGATATTAACTTTATACATTTGCTCCCTATGAAGGGATGTGAATATGTGCCTAGAAGAAAATTATAATTAAAATTTGACATATCAATATATTGACAAGGGACCAATGATCCCTAGTCTAAAGTGTTAATGTGAATGAAAACTAATAGTGATACCTAAAATGGGGGGAGTGATGAGAATACTAGTGGCAGGGTTAAATTATAATATAATGGTAAGTATATTACATTGAAGGTGAGCTGTGTTCATCTAGGCACATATTCACATCCCTTCATAGGGAGCAAATGTATAAAGTTAATATCATAACACTATACACTCAGATACATATCACTCGTTATTTATATGTCCTCTTAATAGCTATCATTCACACTGACACTCCCGACTAGGGGGTCAGTATAATATATATTTTTTTACACAAACTTACGCTCTGTACAAGGGAGTCATTGTTCAGCATTATCATGTTATGTAATTTAGGCACATTTCCCTTATATAGAGAGAACATAACATTCACCATTGAACTTACAGCCACTAGAGTATACTAAGCATTATCCAGCACTTTTTTGTAACATTTGGAGATAATGATTTAGAATTGCACTTTAATATTATACAGACACACTTTTATTATTATGCATGGTATTTGAATTTATTACATTTGTCTTTGCGTGTATCTAAGAACACATATAGGCAAGGAGAGAGAGGGAGATATATATAAACATTTATTTGCTATATCTGACTTATTCCTGACATGTACATTTGACACATGTCAATATGTCAAATAATCTATCTATTGGCATGGGAATTGGTACTCCTCTCAAGTGGGTGCTTCACTGTGTGGCTGGTTTATATAAACATAATTACGCAATATAATAGAACAATAGTCTAGAGAGCAATCGGCTCTAACTATAGTACATATCTTGGTTTTGATCATTTTCCCCCCACGGACCAATAGTCACAGTCCATCCGATAATAACACAGGCAGGACCAATGGGAGTTTTGCCTTTATGGTTGGCCGCCGCCAACCATTGCACTTCCCTAAGTCATATTGACAGCCTGCAATACCAGTGGTATATCCCCACCATGTGATTGCAGGTTAGACCAATGGGAGACTCTGTTTACCTTCTTCCGTGAATTGGCATGATACACTGTTAAACTTCAGTGCACGCCAATCACGGCACAGTACGTCACGCATTGGTAATGGAGGCGCGTCTCCAGTCAGTGCTCTGATTGGACATGCGCTTCCAGAATGACAGTATAGAAATAGGTAAGAACAAAAATAGGAATTTAAGCGCGAATTCCCGATTTGAGTGACAGGTATATAGACAAATTAACGGGTCTATTTTGCAAGTCACCTGACCATAGAGTGATTGACAACCTAGCCATCCTATGATATTTTAGAAATTACGAATAGCATAGATTGCAAATTTTCGATCACAAAATGTTAGGTATTTGGACAATATAAATATATATTAGAATACAATTTTAAAAACATTCAGCTTATTCACTTGTTTGAAAGACTACTTGAATATACATATAGAATTTATGCAGTATGTTGTAATAAGGGCGGCGTCATTGTTAAATGATGGCTCTTGATTGGTTACAATTTGAGTGATTGGTGGGGGTGGGATGTGGGTGTATTCATAGTAGCATAGCCCTATATAAGGAGGTTAAGAATTGTGTAATAACATGCCTGATGAAACAGTATATCTGAGAAACGCGTCGCATGTAATCCTTATGTTTAAGATATATGTTTTAACACTGAGATGAGTGGTATTGTTATATATATATATTTTTTTATACTTTTTAAATAAATTTACTTTTTATCAAATCCACTCTAAGTGTTACAACTACTACTTCTTGCTGCTATGCTACTATAGAGTACCAATATTCTAATACCCACCCATCTGCTACCACACCTTGGAACAGCTAGCTGGACTGCTGTGAAATCCAGCCTGTATCTATGGGCAAGATTGATTGCCTTCACTACATGTGAGTATCCTGTGCATATTGGGGTGTTATTGCGCCTTATACCACCATTGATCTGCACCATTGGCGCCTCTGTACTTTGTTTCACTTTTTTAGCTTGTCTCCGTTTGGATACTGATAGAGAGCTGCCTACTTGTTCAGCCAGCTGGATTGCTGCCAAAATACAGCCCGTCTCTACTGGCATAATTGAATGCCCTCATCTATTGTGAGTACCCTGTTATCATTGTACACTGGTACATCTTCAGAAACCCCCATTGATCTGCACCATTGGCGCCCCTTCCGTGTTGTTCTTTCTTTTCAGATAAAATATTTTTAGAACATTTGGTTAACTTACCTTACATAAACAGGTTTATCCATAATTTAGGAAGGTGAATTGTTGTTCAGTGACACACACTATAATAAACATAGTATATAAACATATTTCGAACAAGCAGCCATATATGCCAGCCAGCATTGAATAATACCCCATATAAACTATACTTAATCCACGAGTGCAGCTACTTGCAGAACAAGGAATCTGAAAATGCATCATTTACTGTGCAATGGCTGAGGAGATTGTAATAAATAGTGAAAAAGGGGGTAGTGTACAAGCGCTAAGGTAATCCCCAAGCTGTATCCAAACAGAGATCCTAACCAACCTCCAAAAAATATGCACAAATAGTAAGAAGTGAATACAGCGTCAACAAGAGGTTGTAGGATTAATTAGAGTAGTCAGGATTTATTACAATCTCAACAGGAGGCCAAGGGATAAATATACTCACAGAGAGATAAAAGAAGATTATTTAATGAACCATGTTAAAAAGCATCAGTTAAAAAATGTAAAAAACACATATAGATAAAATTACAAAAACAGGAATATCTTGCAGGAGCGGCTAAAGCTGATAATTACAATAAAAACAGAGATAATCACAGGTGATCAGTGTGAGTGGTACACCAGATTAAGAGTGTAAACTAGTGAAACAGAATAAGCCTAAGTACAACTATAACAAGTGCATCAAGCAAGAAATTAATAAACAATAGTATAAACAATAATGTTCAAAAAATAGTGTGTCAAAAAAATAGAAAAATGCACTGCAGTGCAAAAAGAGGGTCAAATAGTAAGTGAGTGCAAATGGATTTAACAAATGCTAGCTACTAATCCAGTGAGGTAAAGATATAATTAAATAAAATACACAATATGCAATAACATAAAAAATATATTCCAAAAAAGTGTTCCAAAAAGTTGATCAACAAATGTTAGTGAAGAACAAAAATAAGCCCATCAAAACCGAAAAAAAAATGGGTGATGAAAAACAAGGTGAAAGTGAGGAAATTGGTTGTTTCAATATTAGTTACTTTAACAGATCCAAATTCCTGAGTGTGGTAGCTGAAGTAGCTGATTGGATCCTAGCACCTGTCAGCTGCTCCTATGGTATCCTAAAAAGTGTCCCTGAAAAAAAGAAATTCACAACATAAAATCTTTTTATTCTCGAGAAAGGCCCTTTTTTGAGGGCAGAAACGCGTTGACATATTGGTAAGCATTATTTTAATCTTTACTTCATTCTCATATTGGATACACTATGTTGTGAATTTCTTTTTTTACAGGGACACTTTTTAGGATACCATAGGAGCAGCTGACAGGTGCTAGGATCCAATCAGCTACTTCAGCTACCACACTCAGGAATTTGGATCTGTTAAAGTAACTAATATTGAAGGAACCAATTTCCTCACTTTCACCTTGTTTTTCATCACCCATTTTTTTTGTTTTGATGGACTTATTTTTGTTCTTCACTAACATTTGTTGATCAACTTTTTGGAACACTTTTTTGGAATATATTTTTTATGTTATTGCATATTGTGTATTTTATTTAATTATATCTTTACCTCACTGGATTAGTAGCTAGCATTTGTTAAATCCATTTGCACTCACTTACTATTTGACCCTCTTTTTGCACTGCAGTGCATTTTTCTATTTTTTTGACACACTATTTTTTGAACATTATTGTTTATACTATTGTTTATTAATTTCTTGCTTGATGCACTTGTTATAGTTGTACTTAGGCTTATTCTGTTTCACTAGTTTACACTCTTAATCTGGTGTACCACTCACACTGATAACCTGTGATTATCTCTGTTTTTATTGTAATTATCAGCTTTAGCCGCTCCTGCAAGATATTCCTGTTTTTGTAATTTTATCTATATGTGTTTTTTTACATTTTTTAACTGATGCTTTTTAACATAGTTCATTAAATAATCTTCTTTTATCTCTCTGTGAGTATATTTATCCCTTGGCCTCTTGTTGAGATTGTAATAAATCCTGACTACTCTTATTAATCCTACAACCCATGGGTAGTACTGAAGTCATCTGGGATTTATATTTTCTATTGTAGCAACATAAATCTGTAACAATGAAGTATGACATAATAACTATGTGATAATAGGGTTTAATATTAAAATAAACCCACTCATAAAACTGTAAGAAAATGTATGACATAAGAAAAGTGAAATATTATCTTTCCACAGAAATGAATGTTTAACTCAAACCAGAAGTTATGTTTATGTGCAGGAAACACCATATGATATCACGTGGCAGACTAAAAAAGAGATTGTGAATGAGTGTAACTGTTACCAGATTGCTTGAGGGCTGTGTGAGGGACTGAATATGAATGAGAGTGAGCATAAGCAGTGGTGTGTGAGTATTAATGCTGTGTGAGAGTGCTTGTGGGAGTATGTTTGTGAATGTCCATGTGTAAGTTTGTATGTGTGTGACAGTGTAAGTGAGATTTATTAGACTACTTAAAAATACAGTCATGCCCTTGAGACTCTCCATCTAGTTTTGTCTCTCCAGTTCATGGTGCAGCATATCTGGTAAATGACATAGATGTAAAAATATTATATTTCACTGACGTGTAAAATCCCTAGCCTGTGCTAACCACACCAACAGGATCCTCAGAGCTGCCCGGTAAGCTCAACTACTGCTTCAGGAACATCACCACTCTCAGGCATCCATCAGTAGTGGAGACATATGTATAACACCACTGGAAAGAAGGTTTAGGGCAAGCTTACAAGTGAGGAGCAATGGACTTTGCGCTAGCACAATGGTGATTTCGCAATCCATTTTTCTTCTGCTGACATAAAAAGTCAGGAGAAATCATCATTGCGCTAGATCAATAGTCTTTTCAATTTCCGCTTCAATCCATACCGCGATCTACGTGCTAGGGTAAACTGTTTTCTGAAACTAAAAAAGTTGCACTAAACACAACAAAAATATCTTACAAAGTACGCTTACACCCATAAACTACACTGTTAACCCCTAAACCACCATCCCCTGACATTGCCAACCCTAAATAAAAGTATTAATTCCTAAACCACTACCACCCACTTTGCCAACCCTAAAAAAGGATTAACCCCTAAACAGCCATCCCCCCACAATGCAAACTAACTAAAGTATTAACCCATAAACTGCCATCCCCCCACAACGTAAAGGAATAAACTAACATCTAAACCCCCTAACCTAACACCCCCCAACTTAACCTCAATTAAATACCCATAAATTAAATGAAAACTATCCTAACTATCTTTAAAAAAAGTAAAAAAAAATTACCTGTAAAATTAAATTAAAACCTAAGCTTACTCTAAAAAAAATTACATTACAATAAATAAAAAAACCTAACATTACCAAAAAAAATAAAAAAATCTAACATTTACACAAAAAAACTACCATTACAAAAAAATAACAAAATCTACCCTTACAAAAAATAACAAAGAAAATTACCAAAAATAAAAATATTCCTATTCTAATATCCCCAAAAAACATCCTAAAATTTAAAAAAAACCTGTTCTACAAATAAACTACCAATAGCCCTTAAAAAGGTCTTTTGTAGGGCATTGCACTAAAGCAAACAGCTCTTTTGGATAAAATAAAACAATTACCCCTAACATTACAAACCCCCACCCCCCCAACAACTAAAAAAAACTAAACTACCCATTACCCTGAAAAGGGCATTTGGACAGGCATTGCCTTTTAAAGGTTATTCACCTTTTTTCTGCCCCCCCAAAAATAAAAAAAAAACCTAATCTTAAAAAAACACCCCAAAAAGAAGAAAAAAACTTGCCTAACCACAAAATTGGTACTCCCAATGAAGATGAACGGCACCCCAACTTCATCCTGTTGGAGCTCTATCATCCATTGCGAGTCCATCTTCATCTCGGCCGCAGATCATCTTCTATCTTCATCCCGGTGGTGGCGGTGAGGTCATCAGCGATGGCGGGGCGACGTTGGTACCCCTCTTCAGACCATCGACATGGAGGTCCTCTTCATGCGGTCTCCAACCGCACACTGAAGATTGAATGCAAGGTACCCATTTTATTTAGGGGTACCCTTGCATTCCTATTGGCTGATTTGAATCTTCAAATTCAAATCAGCCAATAGAATGAAAGCTTTTTCCTTTCATCCTATTGCTGATCACATTCTGTGATGTGGACTTTGATGGTCTTTGGACTCCCTCTATTTAATTATTGTGGTGTATGGCTGATATCACTGTTTTAGTTTTTTGTAGTGAGCGCCTCCAATTGTTTTTTTGGTTATAAACTTTAAAGGGATAGTAAGGTCAAAAATGAAATGTGCATAGGTTTATTTTAATTTGAAATAGCAGAATATTTGCAATATACTTCCATTACTAAGAATGCTTCTAGTAAAAGTTATTACTGTTTTTCAGCAGCAAGGGTACAAATTTTGTGAGGGCTCATGCGCCAGTATTCAAACAACATGTTTGCTCAAAGAGCTGGCGGTGTTGTGTATTGCTTTTTAAGATGTAATTTGTGTCATACAACTTTCTGCTGACCCTCTGAGAACATGTGTTTGTTTGAATACTGGTGCACAAGCCCGCACAGGATATGTGCGTATGCTGCAGAAAAACAATAATAACTTTTATTAGAAGCATTTTTGCTAATGAAAGTATATTGCAAAAAAACTTCTATTCCAAATTGAAGTGCACCTATTCACATTTCACTTTTGACCTTTCTATCCCTTTAAATAGTTGTCCAGATCTTATAACAGCTTCTTGTCCTGGGACAGCCACTGGAAGCAAAGTACTACTGAATGCAATATATTATGAAGAAATATTTTATTTGTTATGATATATTATTACATTAAGTACTATAGCATTGAATAGTTGGTCTGTCATTAATATTTATGCAACTGCTGAGCTTATAATGTGGTTGCTTTCTGTATTAAGCAGAAATGTAAGCTAAGAGCCTCAGCCGGCCTTTTTTGGTTCAGCACCTTCTGGATTGCGCTTGCTGATTGGTGGCTAAATGTAAGCAACCAATTAGCAAGTGCTATCCAGGGTGCTAAACCAAATATGGGATGGATGCTAAGCTTATATTCCTGCTTTTTCAAATAAAAATACCAAGAGAACAAAGTAAAATTGATAATAGGAGTAAATTAGAAAGTTGCTTAAAATTGCATGCTCTATCTGAATCATGAAAGAAACAATTTGGGTTTAGCATTTCTTTAAACAAAACGAAATCAAATAATGTTTTTTTTTAAAAGAGGTACCTATAAACATATCATAGATAACTTGCATTTTCTTACAATAATAGTAAATATTTATAAGCTCTGAAAGCTATAGTAGTATTTTCTTTGTAAAAATAATCACAAGCATTAAAACATTGTATTGTATTTTTTATGTCTAGTAAATTCAAACCGCAATGTCACCAATAGGTACAGTGTAGTTTCTAGGAGTATACAGTCAATGGGATTCATTTGTAGCTAATATAGGCTATAATTCAAATCCATGAGAGTTTGATAGAAGACTTCCTATTATAATTCTGTGAATTGTTAGCTTACTTTTCTTTCATTCTAATCCATTTGAAAAGCAGCTGTTTTAATTGGAGAAACCATCCAGGTTGTGGTGTGTTAAGGAGGGTTTACAGACCTTAAAGGAAATAATATGTGGTTGATCGGAAAGTAAAACATGGTAGCTAATTTATTCCTTATTGAAAATGAATACTTAATGAGTTTGAATGCAAGCTTTTTCACTAAATCAATATTAATTAAGAACATGTGTGTAATTAAAGGGAAACTAAACTTAATTTGTTTTTTTTCATGATTCAGATAGAGCATGCAATTTTAAGCAACGTTCTCATTTATTTCTATTATTTTTTTTGTTCCCTTACTATCTTTATTTGAAAAGCAGGAATGTAAAGCTTAGGAGCCGGCCCATTTTAGGTTCAGCACCCTGGAGAGCGCTTGCTTTTTGGTGGCTACATTTAGCTGGACAAAAATAGGCTGCATAGCTGCAGGATTTTCTCCTACATTTTGCCACCTTCACTAAACTAGACAAGATATCAACAAAGCTGAAACAAGCAGCATAGACTGAATAAACAAGCAATACAACTAGAAATACACACGCAAAGAAAAATGTAAATATGAAAGTTTCTACTTCACTGTCGGCATTAAAGGAACATGAAACCCACATTTTTTCTTTCATGATTTAGAAAGAGAATGCAATTTTAAACATCTTTCTAATTTACTTCTATTATCTAATTTGTTTTATTCTCTTGATATTCTTTGCTGAACAGCATATCTAGATATGCTCAGTAGCTGCTGATTGGTTGCTGCACATAGAAGCCTTGTGTGATTGGCTCACCCATGTGCATTGCTTTTTCTTCAACTAAGTATATCTAAAAAATGAAGCAAAATAAATGATAGAAGTAAATTGTAATGTTGTTTAAATTTGTATTCTCTATCTGAATCATGAAAGAAAGATTTTGGGTTTAGTGGCCCTTTAAACATTGGCCGCTAGCAAGGGCTGTCAATCATCCGATCATATCGGATCGGGATGATTTCACCTAAAAGGTGACAGGCAAACTACAACTGCTGCTTCTTAAATTCTGTTTCAGGCGGACTTAAAACGATGGGGAATCAGTAAGTGTAATCTAGCAATATTGCATATAATACAATTTATAAAGTGAGAGCTTGGTAATTACCGCTATTCATATAAAGTATTGGTTGATTCGTGTTAAAACCTTTTATAATTTCCTCCTTAATGTTTTTTCTTTGAAGGAGCTGTGTGAAGATCCTCATCTGTTTGTTGATGGCATCAGCTCACATGACTTACACCAGGGAACACTGGGTAACTGCTGGTTTGTGGCTGCCTGTTCCTGCCTCGCTCTAAGGAGCGCACTCTGGAAAAAGGTATCTGTAGCTGATCCATTGATATCTGGTATCAGTAATGGACATGTTTCCAAAATTTCAATATCCCCAATTCATTCTAAACCTGCATCATCACTTGTATCTAATATCATACAGGGACTGTGGAGATGCTTCTACATATGATATGTAGCTATTTTACTACAGATATGCAGTCTCATGAATAACCAAAGCAAATACAAATACAATGTTACTAGCTTCAATAAAATGAATAATTATTATTTGCAACTTTATTCACATGGTTACAGAATGTGAGGCCCGACAGCTTTAAGGATTAATAAACACAAATTAAGTTTATGAACTTAATTAATCCAGATCAGTGCCCCATTGCAGTGCTCACAGACACCATGTGCTAAGGCATCTACATTTACCCAACTGCTGAGACGTGAAAAGTAGCGCACATGATATTAAAAAACCTGGTAGGTTATTATAAATGTACAATGTGGGATAGGAACAAGCTTGAGGACGTGGCAGACGGGACTTATACAAGGTGGCTAAAATATGCGCAATTACATCACTTCATACAAACTACATTGTATAAAAAAGATCTATTGAAACCACTCACCCCCTTTGAAAGTTTGTGTGATAGCGGTAACCTAGTTCAATACCCACTTTCATTATCTCGCAAATTGCTAATAGCACACCACAAAATGCAATTGTCACTATATACAACCAAATGGTCAGGGGACCTTAATACAAGAATGGATTTGACGGACTGGGACAGAATTTTTAAAAATACCAAGAAATCCTCGACATCCCCACAGATACTTGAGATGAATTATAAAATATTGACACGCTGGTACCTCACACCGACTAGATTAAACACTATATACCCTGAATCGTCGTGAATGTGTTGGAGGGGGTGCGGGGAACCGGGTGGCTTAGCGCATATGTGGTGGAGAATTTGCTTTATACCTGAGAGTCGCACTGCTCAATGAACTCCCTACTTTTACAGATAGGGCTGAATAGTGCAAGACTCTAATAGCAAGGGCATGGAAAACACCAGAAACCCCCACGAAAATAAAGTGGCTTGATAGAATGACAGAGCTCATGAACCTAGAGGAGTTTGGTTATATGAAGCGCAAAAAATCAACCTTTTTTCTAAATGATAAATTCTTGTGGGAGGAATCACTACATTCACCACATGCCACACAAAATACCAATAGTGAGGCTCCCATAACATGACAACACTGTTGATTACATTGGGGGTGGGGCAACCTCCAGTCCTGGGACGAGAGAAATGTGTAACTTGACGTAGATTTTGAGAGATACAGAGCAATATGTTATATAAGATCTAAGAGGTGAGACTGCATCCTGACTTAATGGTGGCTTCCAGATTGGCAACTTTTAGCAGATAGTGGACTTTTAGAATTAAACACACGCCCTTGTTTATAGGAGCAGAATAAGCAGAGAATTTGGACTTTCAAAAAATAAGTTATTGACATATATATTGAGTAAATGTTTGTTTGTTTGTAAGTATAATTGATTATTGAAACACGAAAAGGGTACTGTATTGATCATCTCATGTAGACATTACCATATTGTCTGATGTACAACATAAAATGAGAAAAATAATAAAAAAATTAAAAAAAATACAAATAAATGTACAATGTGAAGATAGTTTTTGCATTCTGCTTCATACTGTTGGTACCACAACAGATATTAGAAAATGTTTGACATTCAAATGGTAGAGCAGACTTTTCCAGCCTATGGGCCAAGAGCTAGAGTGTGTCCAAAGGATTTTACTTGGTCCTACACTTCTCTAAACTGTATACTGCACAGGTGTGAAATAGGGGAGCTTTTTAGTATTATGATCCATTTATAGCAATCCTTAACAAATATGTGGTCCCATTAGCCTATTTCAGCCCCACTACATGACCTCCCCTTACCACAATCCTCCTACTAACATCCAATAGACCTACCCTCAGTACCATTGCATTGTCATACTAAACAGTCTGTCAATGAATAATTCAGATACAAAAAATGAGGTTATGGAACTTATAGCTTCTACTATTCTGCAGTATGAGATTTATTATTTGGGGTGACCTATGTTTACTTTTTCTTTTATGATGTTAATATAGTACATTATACTACTAGATGAAAACTGTTAGCATAGAAATACTATTATGTACAGAGCTAGTAGTTTTAGAACTTAATTTTGTTATACTGTTTTCAGGTTTACTATACAGAGGTAACCCCTTATACATTGACATAGCTATTACAGATATAGACCTGTATTTATTTCTATGTACAGTGCCCTCCTCTAATTTTGGCACCCTTGGTAAATATGTGAAAATGTGTCTTTTTTGTTTAACCTTTTGATATTTGTTCAAAAAATACACAAAAATGCAATGCTCTCATGGATAATGAATATCAAACAATTGCTGACACAACACTGGTTTATTAAAAAAAAAAACTTTCTTAAATATATGTGTGGCACAATCATTAACACCCCTATGAATTCATATGAGGAAAATATATTTGAATTATATTTACATTGATATTTTACATTTTTTAGTAGACCTGGGTGACTAGGAACAGGGAACACTTGTTCAACCATGACTTTCTGTTTCACAGGGGTATAAATATGAGGTGACACATAGGCCAAATTCACTTAGTCATTCATCACTATGGGTAAGACCAAGGAATATAATGGGAAGTGGCTATAAGAAAATAACAAAAGCATTGAAAATGCCCATTTCCACTATCAGGGCAATAATTAAGAGGTTCCAGTCTACTGTAAATGTTATGAATCAACCTGGAAGAGGACCCCTGTCTATATTGTCTCAACACACTGGGAAGAGGATGGTTCGAGTGGCCAAAATATCTCCAATGATCACAGCTGGAGAATTGTAGAAGTTAGTTGTGTCTTCGGTTCAGAAAGTCTCCAAAACTAAATTCCGACTTCTCCTACATCACCACAAATTGTTTGGAAGGTTTTCAAGAAAAAAGCCTCTACTCTCATCCAAAATCAAGCTCAAGCATCTTTAGTTTGCGAGACACTACTGGAACTTCAAATGATATTAGGTTCTATGGTCAGATTAAACCAAAATAGAGCTTTATGGCAAAGAACACCAGAAGTGGGTTTGGTGCACACAGAGAGGTAACCATATGGAAAAGTACCTCATGCCCATGGGTAAATATGTTGGTGGCTCTTTAATGTTTTGGGGCTGTTTTTCTGCCAGAGGAAATTGACATTTTGTTAGGATACATGGCATCACGGACTCTATCAAATAGATATTAAATTAACACCTGCCTGCCTCTGCCAGCAAGCTTTAAATGGGCCATGGTTGGATCTTCCAGCAGGACAATGATCCAAAACATACATGAAAATCAACACAAAAATGGTTTACTGACCACAAAATCAAGGTCCTGCAGTTGCCATCCCAGTTCCCTGACTTGAACCCTATAGAAAACCTGCAGGGTGACCTGAAGAGGAAGAGGAAGAGTTCACCAGCATCAACCTCAAAATTTAAAGGATCTGGAGAGATTCTGTATGGAGGAATGGTCTCGGATCCCTTGCCATGTATTCTCCAACCTCATCAGGCATTATAGGAGAAGACTCAGAGCAGTTATCTTGGGAAGGGGAGGTAGCACAAAGTATTGACTAAAAGGGTACCAATAATTGTACCACACATATATTTTACAAAGTTTTTTTTTTATAAACCTGTGTTGTGTTTGCAATTGTTTGATATCCATTAGTATTTTTGTGTATTTTTTTAACAAAAGATCAAAAACGTTAAACAATAAAGACAATTTTTCACAGCCTTCTTTGCTCATATTTACCAAGGGTGCCAATATTAGTGGAGGGCACTATATATTGTACTAAAATTGTATATGTACTTCCAGTATTATCCTGTCACCCTTGTTATGTGAATGTATAGCTATTTCTTTGTAACCTCAATAAAAATTATAGTAATATTAATAATAATAATAATAATAAAATACTACCTGTGAGCTGTCACAGTGACCTCAGTCTGCAGGGATGTCAATTGTGACAGGTGTAGAATCTAGCTCATGTTCTTTATAAACAAGCCTCCCATATTGGATTACCTTCTATTCAGAACCACACATTTATTACACTATATATTATATTACATACAAATGTAAGTTCAGTAGATTTTGTTGGAGTTTCTTCCAATTATAAGTAATGACATTCTGTTGGCATTTTCTATTATTGAGAGTTGTGACAAAATAATTTCAGAAAGATTCTTTATATTACTTTAGATTGTTCCATCTTCTTTTATCCTTTTTTCATGAATTAGTTTGTCTTTCTCTAAAGTAGGTTACAATTTGTTTGTTTTTTGTTTACCGCTGGGAAAATAATGTCGTTTATTAATAATGCCCTCACTATGTTCACCTCCGGCTATGCAACAGCCAGGAAATATATAGAAACTTGTAATTCTGCATGTCCAACTGAACACTGAATAAAACTTGTCTTGAAGGTCATTCCAAATTGGCAAAATCAGGAATGGGATGCAAATAGACCACACAAATATGCTGGAATTTTCCACTTCCAGTTTTGGTGCTTGGGGAACTGGGTGGATGTTGTCATTGATGATCGCCTGCCAACCGTGGATGGAAATTTAATCTACTGCCGATCCAACGTCAAGAATGAGTTCTGGAGTGCTCTTCTGGAGAAAGCATATGCCAAGTAAGAGACAGCTTAGATTACATAGAGCTAAAGGGTTCTGGGAATATTTCCAATAAAGCTGTCTGAACTGAGAAGCTACCTAAAGAAAATACCAGGGGGTCTGTAACCGACTCTCTAACAAAACAAAATGAATAAACTTTTTTTATTAAAACTGATGTTTAGCCCTGATCAGGTGAGAATTTTATGAATGTTCCTTGTGTAAAGAAGATACAGTTTTAAAATATTTTGCTTGCAGGATTTTTATACTGAAATCAAAAGATTGTGAGTTTATAATGAATTAAATGTGCTTCTGGTGTGTGCGGCTCTAGAATATGCTGTTGTAAAGAAAAGTAGATTACATGTAAAAGTGCTGTAAAATGAGGGAATTATCATAGACTGCAGTAATTGAAAGCAATTCATTAGTGTTGCAAATACCCCTTTACATCGGTGGCATCACCACTTTAGATTTAATGGAAAACAATTAATGCATTTACTTTGTAATAAAATGCTATTGACCACAAATATTCTTTATGCAAAGATCCGTTTACAGTTTAAATTTTAAAAATTAAATTAACTTAATATTAAAGGGATTAGTTTTCTTTTGTGACACAGGATACAATTTGTTAAAAGCTTCCAATTTACTTCTGTTTTCAAATTAGCTTTTTTACCATGATATCCTGTGTTGAAGAGATACCTAGGTAGGTGTCTGGAGCACTACACGGCAGGGAATAGTGTTGCCATCTAGTGGTCTTGCAAATGGATAATATTTCTTTGTTGTGGCCAATTAGAGGCAAGTGTAAAACATTCCATAGATCAAACAATCTGTGCACCATGTAGGAGGATTATAGGTTCCATAGAAGTAATTTACAGATTTAAACTACAGGAACAGCACGCAAAATAAATAATGAAACTGCATGGCAAAGTTATTTTTCCACCACTATGCATAGTTATTACCCCTTAAAGGGACACAAGTCAAAATTAAACTTTCATGAATAAGATAGAGCACACAATTTTAAACAACTTTCCAATTCACTTCAATTATCTAAATTGCACAATCTTTATATATGCACACCTTCTGAGGTACCAAATCCTACTGAGCATGTGCAAGATTTACAGAATATAATTATATGCATTTTGTGATTGGCTGATAGTTGTCACATGATGTAGTGGAAGGGAAAATAACTTTAAAATGTGTCAGAAAGTAATCTACTACCCATTTGAAATAAATGCAAAGTGCCTTTGGATTGTATTTTTATTATGCATTTACTGATTATGCTATTCTATTGTTTTTAGTGGTTCCTTAAGCATGCAATTTTAACATACTTTTCCATTTTCATCTATTATTTATTTTTGTATTCTTAAAAGAAAAGCATAATTACATCAGGCGCTGCAATACACTTCTGTGAGCTTTACAAGAGTTAAACATACAGTTATATGTTAGCAATAATGTAATCATAAAAATGCTTTCACACTTCAGAGCATTTTTTTTTGCACTTGTAATGTCCCTCTAATGCACCTTAGTTGATCAATTCCTATACGATTGAAATGGATGTAAGTCACTCAACTGTACGTTTGTAATGATAGGGCTATAAAAAAGGGGTATTGGCACAGATCCACTTGCAAATAAACAAAACATGTTTTATGCTTAAATATTTCCTGCAAAAAACACCTATGCTTTTATATTATAACTAGTACTAAAGCCCGTGTACACGGGCCATTTTTTGCAGTACAGCGGTCCCACCCCTTGTTCTCACCCCCTCTCTATTGCTCTCTCTCCCCCTCTCTTTTGCTTTCTCTCCCCCTCTCCTTTGCACTCTACCCTCTTTTGCTCTCTCTCTCCCCTCTTTGGCTCTCTCTGCCCCCTCTTTTGTTCTCTCCCCCCTCTTTGGCTCTCTCCCCCCTCTTTGGCTCTCTCTCCCCCCTCTTTGGCTCTCTCTCCCCCCTCTTTGGCTCTCTCTCCCCCCTCTTTTGTTCTCTCCCCCCTCTTTGGCTCTCTCTCCCCCCTCTTTGGCTCTCTCTGCCCCCTCGTTTGTTCTCTCCCCCCTCTTTGGCTTTCTCTCCCCCCTCTTTGGCTCTCTCCCCCCTCTTTGGCTCTCTCTGCCCCTCTTTTGTTCTCTCCCCCTCTTTTGCTCTCTCTCTCCCCTCTTTGGCTCTCTCCCCCCTTTCTTTTGCTCTCTCTGCCCCCTCTTTTGTTCTCTCCCCCCTCTTTGGCTCTCTCTCCCCACTCTTTGGCTCTCTCTTCCCCCTCATTGGCTCTCTCTGCCCCCTGTTTGGCTCTCTCTCCCCCCTCTTTGGCTCTCTTCCCCCCTCTTTTGTTCTCTCCCCCCCCCCTCTATTTGTCTCTCTCCCCCCTCTTTGGCTCTCTCTCACCACTCTTTGGCTCTCTCTGCCCCATCTTTTGTTCTCTGTCCCCTCTTTTGTTCTCTCCCCCCTCTATTTGGCTCTCTCCCCTATATATTTGGCTCTCTCCCCCCTTCTTTGGCCCTGCTCCCCCCTTCTTTGGGCCTTCTCCCCCCTCTCTTGCTCCCTCTCTTGCCACGCCCCCATCGCGGCACCCCGTCCGGCCACGCCCCCTCATGGCGACACCCGCACGGCCACGCCCAATCGCGGCGACACCCGCATGGCCACGCCCATCACGGTGACACCCGCCCGGCCACGCCCCCATCGCGGCACTACATGGGAGGTGAGGTGAGTGACAGCTTGCCTCGCGCTCCCCAGACCTCACAGCTGTTCAGCTTGTATGCTGTGTACCTCGCGCACGCCCGCTGTCACTCACCTCCCATGTAGCGCGCGGCCGCTTCTCACAGCTCTTACTGGCCTCGCTGTACCTCGCGCACGCCCGCTGTCACATGGGAGCGCGGCCGCTTCTCACAGCTGTTACTGGCCTCGCTCCAAGCCGACACTGATCAAGGCCAGGTATGTTTGTCACGTGCAGTCTCTACTGCGCATGACTGCATCTGACAAACATACTTGGCCAATTATTATATAGGATTGGGATCTAGTCACACAATATGTCCCATATTCTGCTTAGCCAGTCACCAACTTACAAGGTGTCCCAATGTTGACTGGTCCTAACACTACTGTACTGTGCCTTTATGGGATGAATCATTCTTGCTTTTTCTCTGTATAATAGAATGAGACTACCTGGCTTTATATACAACTCTATTATACTGTCATAAGTACACCTGAGCTTGGGGGGGGTGGTTTAACCAATTGAAGATGATCAGTCTCCCTTTATTTAAAAATACAAATCCACAAAGTTTGGTTAAACATACCTTACAAAGGCCCAGATTACAAATGGAGCATTAAGTTAGCACTCGCCCGCAAATAGGCAAATTTGCCCGTTTGTGGGCGCGAGATAATTAACCAGCCATTAAAAGTGGCTGGTTATTACTACCGCAAGCTTGCGGTAGCAATTAGCACTCAGAAAATTAACCAGAGATCCGATCTCTAGTTAATTTTCTAAAAGTGCCCCAAATGCCCTCAAAATAGTTTTTTATTTAAAAAAATAAAAATAAAAACTAGCATTTTTTTTTAAAAAAAAAAACAACCGCACTAGGCAGCTTTTGGGGTCTAAATTTGGTAGGAGCAGGGTGTTAGAAAAAAAAAAACGGCACTGAAAAGTGACTTTATTTTGCAGTCTATGGGAACTGTGTTTTCCCAATAAATATAAATGTATATAAATATATACATATATATTTAAAAATATATTGCAATTGCTGCGCTACTTAACCCTTCTCTGTGCAAGGTTCTGATGCCGTCTGATGGCATCAGAACGAAGCTGCCATTGGAGACTATGAAAGCATGCTGTAGTGAGCCTAAAGCTTCCTAGCAATGCGCATTGCGCTTTACCTGTAATACCGGCGCACATTAACGTGCGCTGATATTACTAAGTGGAGCTCTAATATCGCTTGCATGCAATCAATATTAAGCGCTCCACTTGTAATCTAGCCCAAAATGTTTAAATACATCTTTGGGAGTGCAGGCAAAGAGACCAAATAGTTACACAAAACAGGGAGTATTGGCACATATCCACTTTAAAAAAAAAACAAAGCTTTTTTAAATGATGAAAAACTTGCCTGCAAAAACACCTATGCTTTTATATTAAAACTGGGATCTTTATTTACCTCTAATCATCTCTGCATTTTTATGTATCTCAGTTCGGTATCTATACCACAAATTAGTGAAATTAGTGTAAGGTATTTGATATATTTTTTCATATCTCCCCACAGATTGGCTGGGTCCTATGAGGCTCTTGAAGGAGGTAATACCGCTGATGCTATAGTAGATTTCACTGGAGCTGTTACAGAAAGTTTTGACTTGGTGAAAGGCCACCACTGCGCTAACGTGATAGAACAGACACGGATGTTTGAGATCCTACTTAAAGTCTATAAACGAGGAGGGTTAGTCAGTTGCTCAATCAAGGTGAGTCAATGAACTGATCCTCAGATTTCACTTGTTTACAAACATGCAACTTACCGTCCCAAATACCCCTATTCAAATCCCATCTTGTATTAATGAAACATACAATCCCCAATCTTAAATGCCCAAACCCCGCCCAGACTTTGTTCACCACTGCTCAGCCCTGCCCCAGACAGCAATGGATCACCCAGACTTCAACCATATATTACTCAACCCCAGCACCAGATTATCCAGATTCTGCCCAGGCTGCCCAGATCAGGCTACGAAAACAAAATGACAGGGGGTGGAACTTCCATGCAAAAAGTATTGTAATGTTTTTAGCTGTGGTTCTGTAATATAAAAAATATTGTCCCTTTAGTTTAATGAAGCATTCTGGCTATTGAGAAATCTGTTAGCTGTATGTAGAGTGCTCAATGCTCTGCCACTTCCAACTGTAGTAAAAGTATTGTTTATGTATTTTGTATATTTAACTTTCCAGTCTTATGGTCTGTATATATTTTTTATTTTCTTGGTTGTTTTTTTGTTTTACTTTCTTATGGATATATATTTTCTTATATATATATATATATATTATATATATATATATATAATGTTAATGTAAAATAGATTTCTATACCTATATACCTATAGAAATAGATATACAGATATAGTTATAAATGGATACATATAGAAATATATATTTTCTACATTCTATGGGGAGAATACATTGATGTCTATGGGGAAAATACATTAACACCATTGCGATATTCGTGAAGTTAACGCACATCAGGTTTCACTCACACTCAAACTATTTTCTTTAAACTTATAATATGTGCACAACCAAACACGCGCAAAAAAAGTTACTTCTAGTGAAGTTCATGCTCGAACAGGAGCGCTAATAGCACGCAACTTGTAATCTACCCTTTGCATGTAGCCCTATATAAAAAAGTAACATGCATATTAAGGGCTAGATTACAAGTGGAGCACAATCGAGTTCACAGTCTGCATTATTTATAAAATAACTCGTGTTATGTTAATGCACAATAGCTCTAATATTATTGTGCACCACTTAAAATGTAGCCCTATATATATATATCAGCCCTACAGAATTTAGTGGTGCTATATTAATATTTGATAAGCCCTAAGTGCATACAACAAGAAATTAGATATGGCAGATTTATATATATATATATATATATATATATATATATATATATATATAATGGTGTTTTTCTAACAAGTTTAACTGATTTATCCAGTCCACAGTGATCAGGACATTGTATAATTAAATGCTTTATATGGTCTCTTAGCACCAGCTGTTATCACTTAGTATTACATAAATAAAATCAATAATTCTTATTGCAAAAGGAAACAGTCTGAAGCTTGACAAGTCTGGGGAAAGCGGATATAATAAAAGTCTGGCTACATTGCAATGTGGGTCCCCAAGGGTAATAAACTAATTTATCTTATAAACAAATTTCTTTCAGATTCTTTGTAAATGTTGGCATATTATACAGTAAATAGCAAGTTTATAACATTCCATATTACTTGGCAACAGACAAATGAATTTTGTAGTTTTTAAGCAAGCGTTGCTTAGTTGCTAGACTTGCTGAGAAAGGACGCATGATCACTCACACTCACCTGTAAAGCTAGGAAATCTGAGAGAAGCAAATTACACTCCCTTCAACATGGTGCCCAGTTTGGCAATGATTACCATTTGTATATGGAAGAAGCTTATCTGTTATACGCACATGCCTACTAGAGCTATAAACTCATAGGGCTAGTTTACAAGTGGATCGCTAAATTATTGCGCTCCCACAAACGGGCAAATTTGCCAGTTTGCAGGAGCAGGATACTTAACCAGCATTTACAAGCTTGCGGTAGCAATTAGCGCTCTGAAAATTAACCATTAATTAATTAGATCTCTGGATAATTTTCTAAAAGTGCCACAAATGCCCTAAAAATAGAAGGCATTATAGATTTTTTTTAATAAATTCTAGCATTTATTTTTTATTTTTATTTTTTTATTGAGGATAAAGAAATACACATACAAATTAATAATTATAAGGTACAAGCAAAGTCTCAAATATTCACAGCATATTTGACAAACAAGCCTTAAACATTTCTAGCATATTCAACATACAGAAGCGTACCTAGAAGAATTCTTTCCTCGTAATTTTCTCCCCTTAATTTGAGATAGGCCACTTCTGGACCCTTATATTGATAGTTTGCTACAATCAGGAGTTTTACTGAAACACCTAAACACAAACATATGCATCTCAGATTAGAATTGTTCTATACTGATCATATCATTTATAAAAAGTGGATGCATTGGCCAAAAACTGGAGATACATAAATACTATAGATTGGTGCTATATTAAAAGGAGAGTTACTGGAAAATTATCAAATTAAACCACAATATACAGAGAGGGTAGGGGGCATTATTTAACAAGGGTTTATACCTTATGAAGCATGTTTTTGGTAATTCTAAATGAAAATATATATACAAGTTCAGTAATATGGAATATGGTATTACTTATGTATTAGAGTAAATGAGAGGACCCAGTGAGGGCTGTGGTGTTAGAAACTAGGTGCAGTTACTCTGCCATTAAGAGAATAGAAAAATACAGAGTAGGCTATGTTAGGTGGATGTATAATTAGTTGTATTTGTTTAAAACTTTCCCTGCAATGAATACACACTATCTGCGATTTGTCCCCTATGCTAGAGCACATGTATATAAGATAATAACTTTTTCTTATAACAGTCCGGTAACAGTAATACATATAACTATAATAAAGCCCATATGTTTATATTTCTAAGCTATAAAATAAAATGAACATATCCATAAGCCCCCGGAAAACACAAGGGAAAGTTCTCTATCAGAGATGTTCTTATGAAAGCGCATGGCGTTTCTCTCGGGGGTATTCCATCCTCCAATCATGAGGTAATGAGTTCCAGGGACTGTACTTGAGAGGCGAGTATCGCCAGCAGCCTCATTTAAAGGTAGTGGTCTTGAGTTATTGGCGATGTGTGTGGTGATCGCAGGGAACAGGGTGTCTTAATCTTAAATGAATGAGTCTCCCACGTGGCGTTTTGAAAAGTAGCTATGTAGGGGTCTGGATTGCGCTTGCCAGGTCTTTGTTGTCGGCGATCTCATGTAATTAAGGGTGGTGGTTCATTGTTGTATAGGGGTGCTTACCAGGTTCCGGGTAGAGTCCAGAGAGCTTTTCCGTGGTATCTTTGTCACCGAGTTTAGCTTCCCTGATTCATGTGTTACTTTTGGGAGTATATATCCGATGTGCCTGTCCTCCCCTGGCAGGCCGCGGTGGCTTTACTTTCCGAGAATTGCTATCATCGAGGTGTGAGATGGACCATCCTTGGATCAGTCCACCGGTACAAGTTCCATGCCGGGGTGGTTTGAAGAAGCCTTAGTAGGTAGTCTGCTGGGGCTCTATCAATTAGAGACTGCATAAGTTTTCATTGCATAGGTCTGCAGCTTGTAGGTTTGGTCTCTCCATATCCGCCATCTCCATGAAGCCAGGTAATGACGCTACTTAAATTTTTATTTAGTGATACTGCTATTTCTGGAAGCGCCGTTTAAGAGACTTGTTTTTTATCTGTAAGATAGTACTTTGTTTTGTTGGTGGTTTTGTTAGATGTAGTAGATTAATGTCCAGTCAGGCCCAGGAACCTCAGAGAGGCCGAGGGGGGGTAGCGCTGCCTGTAGTGAGCTGCCCGCCTCAGGCCTTAAATGTCTGTTCTGGAGTTCAGAAATAAAAAATACAGCTACAAGTTAAGCAGTTAACTCTGTGGAAAGCCAAAATAATGGTTTCCTAGATAGTGTAGATATATTGGCTGTCAGATGGTGCCCTATTTTCGGCGGTTTCAAGGCTAATCAGTCAGAGCTCCTGAAAATTGAGACTGCTCAGGATCACAACTTGGACACGACCCCCAAATTCTAGCATTTTTTAAAATAAAAAAATAAATGCACTAGCAGTTTTGGGGCTTAAAAGTTGGTGGGAGTGGCACCGAAAACTGTTCCCATAGACAGCAATGTCAATATATATCGTATATGATAATATATGTAGCGCTACCCGCCGTAAGGGCCCGCGTGTAATTACGGGCCTTCTGTTCCCCACCATTGATGACTCACCCACACCTGAACCCAAGTGAGACCAATACACTGTTTACCACTTTTGAATGGGCTTTATTAAACTAACAATAAGCCCTGAAAAGAAGAGAGAGAAGCAAAAAAAAATAATATAAACCTGAATAACAGAAAAACAATATCAAATGCAATATTATGAAACAACAGCTCAGCAAAATAAATAAAAATTTAGGTTTGTTCACTTTGACCGCCAGTCAGAGGATTTCCTGAAATGCACTGAGCGAGTGGTGAACAAAACTGTCAAATACACAATACAGCAATACTGTTCAATTAGTATCTAAAAGTAATATAGCTGACTATAATAGCCGATCTAAGGCCTAGATTTAGAGTTTGGCGGTGGTAGCCGTGGATGAAACCAGCATTAGAGGCTACCTAACGCTGGTTTTAGGCTATCTCCGGTGATTGGGAGTCACTCAAAAAAGGGTCTAACGCTCACTTTTCAGCCGCGACTTTTCCATACCGCAGATCCCCTTACGTCCATTTGCGTATCCTATCTTTTCAATGGGATCTTTCTAACTCCGGTATTTAGAGTCGTGTCTGAAAGTGAGCGTTAGAAATCTAACGACAAAACTATAGCCGCAGATAAAAGTCAGTAGTTAAGAGCTTTTTGGGCTAACGCCGGTTCATAAAGCTCTTAACTACTGTACTCTAAAGTACACTAACACCCATAAACTACCTATGTACCCCTAACCGAGGTCCCCCCCACATCGCCGCCACTCGATTACATTTTTTAACCCCTAATCTGCCGACCGCCACCTACGTTATACTTATGTACCCCTAATCTGCTTGCCCCTAACACCGCCGACCCCTGTATTATATTTTATTAACCCCTAATCTGCCCCCCACAACGTCGCCCGCCAACTACATACAATAATTAACCCCTAATCTGCCAACCCGCAAAGCGCCGCCACCTACATTATAGCTATGTACCCCTAATCTGCCTGCCCCTAACACCGCCGACCCCTATATTATATTTATTAACCCCCTAATCTGCCCCCCACAACGTCGCCTCCACCTGCCTATACTTATTAACCCCCCTAATCTGCCGACCGGACTGCACCGCTACTATAATAAAGTTATTAACCCCTAATCGCATCACTAACCCTATAATAAATAGATTTAACCCCTAATCTGGCCCTCCCTAACATCGCCGACACCTAACTTCAAACATTAACCCCCTAATCTGCCGACCGGAGCTCACCGCTATTCTAATAAATGTATTAAACCCCTAAAGCTAAGTCTTAACCCTAACACTAACACCCCCCTAAGTTAAATATAATTTTAATCTAACGAAATTAATTAACTCTTATTAAATAAATTATTCCTATTTAAAACTAAATACTTACCTGTAAAATAAATCCTAATATAGCTACAATATAAATTATAATTACATTTGTAGCTATTTTAGATTAATATTTATTTTTACAGGCAACTTTGTAATTATTTTAAACCATGTACAATAGCTATTAAATAGTTAAGAACTATTTAATAGTTACCTAGTTAAATATAATTACAAAAATTACCTGTAAAATAAATCCTAACCTAAGTTACAATTAAACCTAACACTATACTATCATTAAATTAATTAAATAAAATATACTACAATTACCCTACAATTAAACCTAACACTACACTATCAATAAATTAATTAAATACAATATCTACAAATAACTCAATGAAATAATCTAACTAATTGTACAAAAAAAAAAAAAGAACTAAGTTACAAAAAATTAAAAAATATTTACAAACATAAGAAAAAAATTACAACAATTTTAAACTAATTACACCTACTCTAAGCCCCCCTAATAAAATAACAAAGACCCCCAAAATAAAAATTGCCCTACCCTATTCTAAAAATTACTAAAGTTCAAAGCTCTTTTTACCTTACCAGCCCTGAAAAGGGCCCTTTGCGGTGGCATGCACCCCAAGAAGTTCAGCTCTTTTGCCTGTAAAAAAAACATTACAGTACCCCCCCCCAACATTACAAACCCACCACCCACATACCCCTAATCTAACCCAAACCCCCCCTTAAATAAACCTAACACTAAGCCCCTGAAGATCATCCTACCTTGTCTTCACCTCACCGGGTGAATCACCGATCGGTCCTGGCTCCAAAATCTTCATCCAACCCAAGCTGGGGGCTGGTGATCCATCATCCGGTGGCTGAAGAGGCCCAGAAGAGGCTCCAAAGTCTTCATCCTATACGGGAAGAAGTGTAGATCCGGACCAGCAACCATCATCTTCCAAGCGGCATCTTCTATCTTCAATCCGATGAGGACCGGCTCCATCCTGAAGACCTCCGACGCTGACCCATCTTCATCCGGCGACGTCCAACTGAAGAATGACGGTTCCTTTAAGGGATGTCATCCAGATGGCGTCCCTCGAATTCCGAACGGAATTAAGGTATGAATATTCTGATTGGCTGATGGAATCAGCCAATCAGAATCAAGTTCAATCTGATTGGCTGATCCGATCAGCCAATCAGATTGAGCTCGCATTCTATTGGCTGATCGGAAACAGCCAATAGACATGCGAGCTCAATCTGATTGCTGATCGGATCAGCCAATCGGATTGAACTTGATTCTGATTGGCTGATTCCATCAGCCAATCAGAATTTTTCCTACCTTAATTCCGATTGGCTGATAGAATCCTATCAGCCAATCGGAATTCGAGGACGCCATCTTGGATGACGTCCCTTAAAGGAACCTTCATTCGGCTAGTAGGCGTCGGGAGAAGAGGATGTTCCGCGTCGGATGGAAGATGATGGCTCCCGAAGAAAGAAGATTGAAGATGCCGTTGATAGAAGACTTCATCCGGATCATGGACATCTTCAGCTCCCGCTTGGATGAAGACTTCATCCGGATCATGGACCTCTTCAGCTCCCGCTTGGATGAAGACTTCAGCCGGATCATGGACCTCTTCAGCCCCCCGCTTGGGCTTGGATCAGGACATTGGAGGAGCTCTTCAGGACGGATCGGTGAACCTGGTATGGTGAAGATAAGGTAGGAAGATCTTCAGGGGCTTAGTGTTAGGTTTATTTAAGGGGGGTTTGGTTAGATTAGGGGTATGTGGGTGGTGGGTTGTAATGTTGGGGGGGGGTATTGTATGTTTTTTTTACAGGCAAAAGAGCTGAACTTCTTGGGGCATGCCCCGCAAAGGGCCCTGTTCAGGGCTGGTAAGGTAAAAGAGCTTTGAACTTTAGTAATTTAGAATAGGGTAGGGCATTTTGTTATTTTGGGGGTCTTGTTATTTTATTAGGGGGCTTAGAGTAGGTGTAATTAGTTTAAAATTTTTGTAATATTTTTCTTATGTTTGTAGATATTTTTTTATTTTTTGTAACTTAGTTCTTTTTTATTTTTTGTACTTTAGTTAGTTTATTTCATTGTAGTTATTTGTAGATATTGTATTTAATTAATTTATTGATAGTGTAGTATTAGGTTTAATTGTAGGTAATTGTAGGTATTTTATTTAATTAATTTAATGATAGTATAGTGTTAGGTTTAATTGTAACTTAGGTTAGGATTTATTTTACAGGTAATGTTGTAATTATTTTAACTAGGTAACTATTAAATAGTTCTTAACTATTTAATAGCTATTGTACCTGGTTTAAAATAATTACAAAGTTGCCTGTAAAATAATTATTAATCCTAAAATAGCTATAATATAATTATAATTTATATTGTAGCTATATTAGGATTTATTTTACAGGTAAGTATTTAGCTTTAAATAGGAATAATTTATTTAATAAGAGTTAATTAATTTCGTTAGATTAAAATTATATTTAATTTAGGGGGGTGTTAGTGTTAGGGTTAGACTTAGCTTTAGGGGTTAATACATTTATTAGAATAGCGGTGAGCTCCGGTCGGCAGATTAGGGGTTAATAATTTAAGTTAGGTGTCGGCGATGTTAGGGAGGGCAGATTAGGGGTTAATACTATTTATTATAGGGTTAGTGAGGCGGATTAGGGGTTAATAACTTTATTATAGTAGCGCTCAGGTCCGGTCGGCAGATTAGGGGTAAATAAGTGTAGGCAGGTGGAGGCGAAGTTGTGGGGAGCAGATTAGGGGTTAATAAATATAATATAGGGGTTGGCGGTGTTAGGGGCAGCAGATTAGGGGTACATAGGGATAATGTAACTAGCGGCGGTTTACGGAGCGGCAGATTAGGGGTTAAAAAAAATATGCAGGGGTCAGCGATAGCGGGGGCGGCAGAATAGGGGTTAATAAGTGTAAGGTTAGGGGTTGTTTAGACTCGGGGTACATGTTAGGGTGTTAGGTGCAGACGTAGGAAGTGTTTACGCATAGCAAACAATGGGGCTGCGTTAAGAGCTGAACGCGGCTTTTTTGCAGGTGTTAGGTTTTTTTTCAGCTCAAACAGCCCCCTTGTTTCCTATGGGGGGAATAGTGCATGAGCACGTTTTTGAGGCTGGCCGCGTCCGTAAGCAACTCTGGTATCGAGAGTTGAAGTTGCGTTAAAAATGCTCTACGCTCCTTTTTTGGAGCCTAACGCAGCCTTTATGTGGACTCTCAATACCAGAGTTATTTTTATGGTGCGGCCAGAAAAAAGCCGGCGTTAGCTACGCGGGTCTTTACCGACAAAACTCTAAATCTAGCCGTAAGTCTGATAGGTTCTAACTAACTACTGGCTAGTGGGTATCTTACACACACCCAAAGTCTGCATGCATTGGGGCCCTTTAAATTCTGTGGTTGAGTACTCAGCCTCTGGTAAAACAATCGGCTAGATTTAGAGTTTGGCGTTAGCCATCAAAACCAGCGTTAGGGGCTCCTAACGCTGGTTTTGGGCTACCGCTGGTATTTAGAGTCAGTCAGGAAAGGGTCTAACGTTCACTTTGCAGCCGCGACTTTTCCATACCGCAGATCCCCCTACGCCATTTCCGTATCCTATCTTTTCAATGGGATCTTTCTAACGCTGGTATTTAGAGTCTTGGCTGAAGTGAGCGTTAGAAATCTAACGACAAAACTCCAGCCGCAACATAAAGCCAGGAGTTAAGAGCTTTCTGGGCTAACGCCGGTTCATAAAGCTCTTAACTACTGTGCTCTAAAGTACACTAACACCCATAAACTACCTATGTACCCCTAAACCGAGGCCCCCCCACATCGCCGCCACTCTAATAAAAAATTTTAACCCCTAATCTGCCGACCGCACACCGCCGCAACCTACGTTATCCCTATGTACCCCTAATCTGCTGCCCCTAACACCGCCGACCCCCTACATTATATTTATTAACCCCTAATCTGCCGCCCCCAACGTCGCCGCCACCCTACCTACACTTATTAACCCCTAATCTGCCGACCGGACCTCACCGCTACTATAATAAAGTTATTAACCCCTAATCCAACTCACTCCCGCCTCAATAACCCTATAATAAATAGTATTAACCCCTAATCTGCCCTCCCTAACATCACTGACACCTAACTTCAAGTATTAACCCCTAATCTGCCGACCGGACCCCACCGCTATTCTAATAAATTTATTAACCCCTAAAGCTAAGTCTAACCCTAACACTAACACCCCCCCCTAAGTTAAATATAATTTTTATCTAACGAAATAAATTAACTCTTATTAAATAAATTATTCCTATTTAAAGCTAAATACTTACCTATAAAATAAACCCTAATATAGCTACAATATAAATTATAATTATATTGTAGCTATTTTAGGATTTATATTTATTTTACCGGTAACTTTGTATTTATTTTAACCAGGTACAATAGCTATTAAATAGTTAATAACTATTTAATAGCTACCTAGTTAAAATAATTACAAAATAACATGTAAAATAAATCCTAACCTAAGTTACAATTAAACCTAACACTACACTATCAATAAATTAATTAAATAAAATACCTACAATTACCTACAATTAAACCTAACACTACACTATCAATAAATAAATTAAATACCTACAATTATCTACAATTAAACCTAACACTACACTATCAATAAATTAATTAAATAAAATACCTACAAATAAATACAATTAAATAAACTAACTAAAGTACAAAAAATAAAAAAAGAACTAAGTTACAAAAAATGTAAAAATAATTTACAAACATTAGAAAAAGATTACAACAATTTTAAGCTAATTACACCTACTCTAAGCCCCAAATAAAATAACAAAGCCCCCCAAAATAAAAAAATGCCTTACTCTATTCTAAAATACAAATAGAAAAGCTCTTTTACCTTACCAGCCCTTAAAAGGGCCTTTTGCGGGGCATGCCCCAAAGAATTCAGCTCTTTTGCCTGTAAAACAAACCATACAATACCCCCCCCCAACATTACAACCCACCACCCACATACCCCTAATCTAACCCAAACCCCCCTTAAATAATCCTAACACTAAGCCCCTGAAGATCTTCCTACCTTGTCTTCACCACGCCGGGTATCACCGATCGGTCCAGAAGAGGCTCCGAAGTCTTCAGCCAAGCCCAAGCGGGGGCTGAAGAAGTCCATCATCGGCTGAAGAGGTCCATCATCGGGCTGAAGTCTTGATCCAAGCGGCGGCTGAATAAGTCCATCATCGGGCTGAAGTCTTGATCCAAGCGGGCGCTGAAGAAGTCCATCTTCTTTCTTCCGGAGCCATCTTCTTCCAGCCAAGGTTGATCCATCATCTTCTACCGACGCCTACTCGCCTAATGACGGTTCCTTTAAATGACGTCATCCAAGATGGCGTCCCTCGAATTCCGATTTGCTGATAGGATTCTATCAGCCAATCGGAATTAAGGTAGGAAAATTCTGATTGGCTGATGGAATCAGCCAATCAGATTCAAGTTCAATCCGATTGGCTGATCCAATCAGCCAATCAGATTGAGCTTGCATTCTATTGGCTGATCGGAACAGATCAGCCAATCGGATTGAATTTGAATCTGATTGGCTGATTCCATCAGCCAATCAGAATTTTCCTACCTTAATTCCGATTGGAATCCTATCAGCCAATCGGAATTCAAGGGACGCCATCTTGGATGACGTCATTTAAAGGAACCGTCATTCGGCGAGTAGGCGTCGGTAGAAGAGGATGGATCCGCCTCGGCTGGAAGAAGATGGCTCCGGAAGAAAGAAGATTGAAGATGCCGCTTGATAGAAGACTTCAGCCCGATGATGGACTTCTTCAGCACCCGCTTGGATCAAGACTTCAGCCCGATGATGAACTTCTTCAGCCGCCGCTTGGATCAAGACTTCAGCCCGATGATGGACCTCTTCAGCCTGATGATGGACTTCTTCAGCCCCCGCTTGGGCTTGGATGAAGACTTCGGAGGCTCCTCTGGACGGATCGGTGATACCCGGCGTGGTGAAGATAAGGTAGGGAGATCTTCAGGGGCTTAGTGTTAGGTTTATTTAAGGGGGTTTGGGTTAGATTAGGGGTATGTGGGTGGTGGGTTGTAATGTTGGGGGGGGTATTGTACGTTTTTTTTACAGGCAAAAGAGCTGAATTATTTGGGGCATGACCCGCAAAAGGCCCTTTTAAGGGCTGGTAAGGTAAAAGAGCTTTTCTATTTGTATTTTAGAATAGGGTAGGGCATTTTTTTATTTTGGGGGGCTTTGTTATTTTATTAGGGGGCTTAGAGTAGGTGTAATTAGCTTAAAATTGTTGTAATCTTTTTCTAATGTTTGTAAATTATTTTTTTATTTTTTGTAACTTAGTTCTTTTTATTTTTTGTACTTTAGTTAGTTTATTTAATTGTATTTATTTGTAGGTATTTTATTTAATTTATTTATTGATAGTGTAGTGTTAGGTTTAATTGTAACTTAGGTTAGGATTTATTTTACAGGTAATTTGGTAATTATTTTAACTAGGTAGTTATTAAATAGTTATTAACTATTTAATAGCTATTGTACCTGGTTAAAAAAAATACAAAGTTACCTGTAAAATAAATATTAATCATAAAATAGCTACAATATAATTATAATTTATATTGTAGCTATATTAGGGTTTATTTTACAGGTAAGTATTTATCTTTAAATAGGAATAATTTATTTAATTAGAGTTAATTTATTTTGTTAGATAAAAATGATATTTAACTTAGGGGGGTATTAGTGTTAGGGTTAGACATCTTTAGGTGTTAATAAATTTAATAGAGTAGCGGTGAGGTCCGGTCGGCAGATTAGGGGTTAATACTTGAAGATAGGTGTCGGTGATGTTAGGGAGGGCAGATTAGGGGTTAATACTATTTATTATAGGGTTAGTGAGGCGGATTAGGGGTTAATAAGTATAATATAGGGGTCGGCAGGGGTTAGGGGCAGCAGATTAGGGGTACATAGGGATAACGTAGGTTGCGGCGATGTACGGAGCGGCAGATTAGGGGTTAAAAAAATATGCAGGGGTCAGCGATACGGGGGCGGCAGATTAGGGGTTAATAAGTGTAAGGTTAGGGGTGTTTAGACTCGGGGTACATGTTAGGGTGTTAGGTGCAGACTTAGGAAGTGTTTCCCCATAGGAAACAATGGGGCTGCGTTAGGAGCTGAACGCTGCTTTTTTGCAGGTGTTAGGTTTTTTTCAGCTCAAACGGCCCCATTGTTTCCTATGGGGAAATCGTGCACAAGCACGTTTTTGAAGCTGGCCACATCCGTAAGCACCGCTGGTATTTAGAGTTGCAGTGGCGGTAAATTATGCTATACGCTCACTTTATGGAGCCTAACGCAGCCCTTCTGTGAACTCTAAATACCAGTGGTATTTAAAAGGTGTGGGGGGGGGGAAAACAGTGTTAGCTACGCGGGTCGTTACCGACAAAACTCTATATCTAGCCGAATATTTGTAATCGACAGGATGGAAAGGGGTATCTTCACAAAGTGTCACAGAGTAAACAACATTAACTGATGTGGTGATCCACATACAGAAGGAGCTGCATTACCAGTAAGGAAACAGGATTTCTTCACTTTCTCTCTCGTTTCTCTACTGAAAGGTGTCTGTGGTGAAGGATTGGCTATTAATCCTGCTATGCCAGGGTTTCTCCCTTCTTCTCCCAAAACAAAACTACCAACTCATCAATGTTTCTTTTCTTTATTTAAAAAATAGCCTCTCTGATCAAATCACAACTCTCCTCTCTCCTCCAGTCCTTGCTTGTCTTCGTTGTTAGGGGTGGTCTTCCTCCTTAGCTACAGCAGTAACCAATAGAGTCTCCCCTCCAGTCTCTGTGAGCTAACAGTTAAGCCACAAAAATGCAATGTTTTAGAGAGCACCCCCTTCAAAAAAAAAAAACTTTAGTCCCCCAAAGAGATAAAATGAATGCAGTTGATAATAACATAACATTTGTATAGTAACCTTACATATAGACCAACAGCTTAAGCCTGTGATCTTAGGTTGATTTTATGACATTTCCTAACAAACGCATTAGACAATGGAAACTGCCACCAAGGTGTGTCGGGAGGTGGGTTGAGGACATCAATCACTGGTACCACTATAGAATATGCCTGAGAATCAGGAAGTCTACGAACAGTGGGAATCGCTTCTTCTGAGCTTGTTCCAGGAGTTTCATATGTTAATCTCAGTGGGGGTCTCACTGTTCTCTTAACTCTCTGTTCTTTGGGCTCAAGGTCAGTCTCTTCGGATTTTTCATCAGGTTCAAGGTGACTTTCCTCAAAAAGCTCTGCATCAGTTTCAGAAGAACTCCCTTTCCGGAAGCCCTTCGTTAGGTTCTTGGACTAACTGGTAGTCTTGCTCTACTAGCTCTGAATTATCTTGCACCTGGGGTACAAATTCAGGTGCATCAGGCCGGAGCACACCCAAGTGCTGATTAGCAGTGGATGTGGATGGAGTGGCATTCATGGGCTCAGATGGCCACAACCATCCTACCTCCAGATCATCACCACTGTCGTCTTCTATTGTTACAGCTTCATCTGACAGTAGAGGTCCAGACCTGGTAACTGGAACCTGCCTGGAAGAAGACAGTTTGGGTAATAAAGTCTCAGTTCTCACAGGTACTCTGACAGCTTCACTCAGGGGCAGAAGATGATTCTGATGCCAGGTCTTCAGCGGCCCTGTCTTCCCATCAGGCCAGATCTGGTATACAGGAAGACCAGACAGCTGCTTACAGATGACATATTGTTGAGAACTCCACCGGTCAGCTAACTTATGCTTTCCAAAGAGACCTAGATTCCTTAGTAACACTTTGTAACTTGGCTGTAAATCATGAATCCTAACTTTCAAATCATAATTCTTCCTATTCTGCTGATCTCTAACATCAGAAGCTTCTTGGGCCTTCTCATAGGCCATCTTTAGGTTCTGTCCACATAGCCTACTGTTAAAGGCATGAACCGCAGCAGAAATGTTCTTGCTCCTGTGCTGTTTTTGGTCAGATGGAAGGGTTCCAAGCATGTCAAGAAGGGTATGATTAAACCTCTCAGGTTGAGGATCCCCTTGATAAGGTGTTGTTCTTGACTTCTTAATTCTCAGAAGATCCAAAAGCTGTTTAATGAGCCTGCTTTCAAAATCTCTTCCTTGGTCAGAGTGAATCCATAATGAACAAAGAATTTCTCTACTAACACTTTGGCAACAGTAATAGCTCTTTGATCTCTTGTTGGATAAGCCTGAGCATAATGGGTGAAATGATCAGTTACTACTAATACGTTCCCTTGAACACTTGTGTCGGGTTCCAGACACAAGAAATCAATGCACACCAAATCCATGGGACCTTGACTCTGTAGATGGCCCATTGGGGCAGCTCTGGAATTCAAAGTCTCCCTCTTGATGCAGCAAAACAGGAATGACAGTAACTTTCGATCTCAGTTCACATGCATGGCCAATAGAAACGATCCCTGACTAACTTAAATGTTCTATCAGGTCCCAGGTGTTCATGCTCATCGTGTAATGCATTAAACACTGTCCCCCTATGCTTCTCTGGGAGAAACAGCTGCCAACTCTCCTCTGAATCATCGGAGGGGCCCCTTCAGTAGACCACCCCATCTGAGAGCTGAAAACGATCCCACTCCCTGTAAACCAATCGAGCCTCCTTTGGGGAGCCTGCTGTCAATAGAAGTTCTGAGCAACCACTCTCTAAGGCTTTCAAAGTCAGAGAACAAAGAGGATCTTCTGCTTGATCCTTTCTCAAGTCTTTCTTGGAAAAGGTAGGCAGTCCCCCATCCCTCACCTGGATCAAGTCACAGTAGAACTTTGGGACCCCAGCAATGGTGACTCCAAGGACTTCACCCCCACTTTGCTCCTCTGGCTTGGAACTCAATCCCTTGATACAAAGCCTGAATGCCTTCTGTTGTCAGTTTAGTCCACTCTTCCTTATGAGTTAGCGGGTCTCCAGGTCGGTACTTCAAGCTGAATCAGAAACTAGATAGTGCTGCCAACCATTGATGTCCCGTGGAATACAGCTTGGCTGTGGTAAGGAGATATGTGAGTGGGTTGTTATCTGTTTTTACCTCAAATTCGGCACCATACAGGTATTCTTTCAGCTTGTCCATGACAGCCCATTTCAATGCCAACAATTCCAATTTGTGGGTAGGATAATTTCTCTCCGATGGAGTAAGGCTTCGACTCACATAAGCAACAGGTCTCAGACGCCCATGTGTTCTTGATACAACACCCGACCCAGTCCTTCTCTGCTAGCATCAACATGGAGCTCATAGGGCTTGCGGGTGTCAGCGTAGGCTAAAACCGGGGCATTGGTCAAACTCTGTTTCAAATTAAGGAAACCTTGTTTACATCGATCAGACCACTCTCTCTCTATGGACTCCCGAGATTTTCTCGCTTTACTAGTTTCTTGGACTACTTCTGAGGCCTTTTGCCCTCCATCATCTTCTGCCCGCAAAAGTTCAGTGAGAGGTCTGGCTTTTTTGGCAAATCCCTCCACAAACCTCCTGTAGTAGGAGCAGAATCCAAGAAAAGATCTCAGCTCTTGCACATTTCTAGGTTTGGGCCAAGTGATAACGGCTTCTAACTTCTTGGGGTCAGTGGCCACTCCCTTTCCTGAGACAACATGCCCGAGGTAGGTGACTGATGACTGGTAGAACTGGCACTTCTCAAGAGACAGCTTCAACCCCTCTTCACAGAGTCACTGCAGAACTTTCTCTAGACGCTCCTCATGTTCTTCCAAAGTCCGCCCAAAGACAATGATGTCATCTAAGTACACTAACACTTCAATTAAGTTCATGTCACCAACAGTCTGTTCGATCAAGCGCTGGAATCTAGCAGGGAGCCCAGACAGACCCTGTGGCATCCGTTCAAACTCAAAGAACCCCACGGGTCATTTGGATGCATAGGGATCTGATGGTAACCACTTCTCAGGTCCAACAAGCTGAACCATTTGGCCCCTGAAAGGCATTGCAGGGCATCTTCCATTCATGGAGTGGTGTACTGATCTGGGATGGTTCTTTTGTTGAGAGTGCAATAATCGATACACATCCTTAATGGCCCATTTTTCTTCCTCACTACCACAATGGGAGAAGCATAGGGACTTCGGGACTCCCGAATAATTCCCATCCTCTTCAACTCTGCAATATGTTCTGTAAGGTCATCTAAATTCCGTCAATGGGATTCTTTGAGACCTTTCTCGAAATGGCTTATCCTCTAGTAGACAATTATGATGCTGTGCATTCTTTACGCATCCCACATCAAATTCGTTTTTCGAGAAAATTTCCCTCCACTTTAAAAGTTGTGCTTTGGCCCATTCTTTCCATTCAAATGCCATAGGAGAGCCTTTTGGATAGAAGTACTCCTCTGGTAACTCTTTCTTGGCTTTCCCCAATACACAATGTGATGTGATGGATGTGGAGGGGTTTACTTGCCCTATCATTATTCGAGCCAGAAGTTTTACTGTAGAATCAGTAACATTACGAACACTGATCGGAATCTTTCCATGAGTTCTCTGTAACACCTTCATAGAAATGATTTCTGGAATCAGTTCCAAACCCGAATCTGTCTTCTGTGGGTCACCTACAAGGATAACATAAGGACCAGGTTGGTCCCAATTTAGTTTGACTGAAGCCCGCAGACATGCTACTTTACCTGGCTGCAAAACCTTTTCCGTCTTGTCCAACTTCCACAAGTTTCCTACTCCTTCTATTGGGGCCTTTTGTTCCTGGATCAGTCGCTGGTACACTGAGCGTAACATAAAGAATGAGGCGGCAGCTGAAAGTGTACATCCTGAGACATGGGGAGTGAGTAACAGTCGAACCAAGTCAGTGTTCGTCCCCACAATCATGGAACTCCAATTAGCCCCTGGAGGGCGGGGACATACAATGGCCAATGTGTCAGAAGTCTCTGGCTGCCCTGCAACAGATGGGCCAAATTTAAGCTTGACTGAAATATATCCATCATAGGGGAGCTCCTTAGTACCTATACCCCAGATCTCTAGGCTTTCTAATTTCTGCAAGGGCAGGTGTTTCAGGTGTTTATCATAGAAATTGGGACATCTGAGTTTTCAAAGCCATTACTTCAGACTGGACTTCCACTATGCCCACGGTTCCCACTTCTATGGTGTAAGCTGAATGTGAAACATTAGCAGTTTGTTTAGCCTTAATTAAAGCCTCTTCTTCCAGGATAGCTTTGACCAATTTGGAATAAGTCAATGGCTTGTTCTGGTTTCTAGTCCGAAATTTCATCATTATGGGATCCAGTGGTAGTGCTCCTTGATAAATTTGATCCAACAAAGCATTGCTTGCATGACTCGGCTCCATGCCTCCTTTTAGAATGACCTGATGAAGGATTTTATCCAGCCATCGGACATAAGTGGATAACTCTTCTCCTTCATTTTGATAAGTGTGTGAGAACATATGAATTAGCTTGGCACAGTCCTCCACCCCTCCAAAGATTTCTCGTAAAGCTTCTAGACATTCAGCAGCTGTGCAGCCTGGCTTGTCCCTTTTTAGGTTCCTGATGACATCTGAAGCAGGAGTTCTTAGGCTCTCAATTAACCTTTGTCTTTTTTACTGTGTCAGCAACTTCCCATTCTTTCACAGCCTGCACTACCTGATCTATCCAGGTTTCAAAGTCCTCTTCCCCAGATGGCACAGGAACCTTACCAGAATAGAACCACAACTTGTGATATTCATAATTGGCAGACGCGGCTGAATTTCGGGCCAACGTTTCCACCAGCTTTCCCATAGTGGTAAAGAATGTAGCAGGAGGGAAACCTGTGGTTGAGTTGGAAGTGGTAGCTAAAACTCCTGAACCTGATATTGTTGGGCTAGTACTTTCAGGGTGGTCATCCAGCATATTTGGCTGTATAAGCTGAGCTTCGAGATCCCCTGGTAACTTTATGCTAACTCACTGGAAACAGGTCGGGATCCCTCTTTTCCATTCTAGCAGAGCATAAGTGCGAGAGACTGCCTGATCGACTTTCAGGTCCAATATGAATGTTTTCTGATCAGGTATCAAAGCTGACATTACTTGTTGAAACTGTATCTCAGTCCAGGTGGCGCCAGTGAGACCCATAATTACACAGAGCCCCGGCCTGCCATTTTGCTCTTCACACCACTTGGCAGCAGTACCAGGGTCCATCATGGTGACTTGGCTGATAGAGGTAGTCATCACTCTGTGACAGGGACCAAAAGTTATCCAGGACGAAGCCCCCACGTGTAGCGCTACCCCCGTAAGGGCCGCTGTAATATACAGGCCTTCTGTTCCACACCAGTTATGTCTCACCCTCACCTGAACCCAAGTGAGACCAATACACCATTTACAATTTTGAATGGGCTTTATTAAACTAACAATAAGCCTTGAAAAGAAGAGAGAGAAGCAAAAAATATATATATATATAAACTGAATAACAGAATAACAATATCAAATGCAATATTATGAAACAACAGCTCAGCAAAATAAATCAGGATTTAGGTTTGTTCACTTTAACCGCCAGTCAAAGGCCTTGCCTGAAATGCGCTGAGCGAGTGGTGAACAAAACTGTCAAATACACAATACAGCAAAACTGTTCAATTAGTATCTAAAAGTAATATAGCGGACTATAATAGCCTGTCTAAGTCTGATAGGTTCTAACTAACCACTGGCCAGTGGGTATCTTACACGCACCCAAAGTCTGCATGCGTTGGGGCCCTTTAAATTCTGTGGTTGAGTACTCAGCCTCTGGTAAAACAATATTTGTAATCCACAGGATGGAAAAGGGTATCTTCACAAAGTGTCACAGAGTAAACAACATTAACTGATGTGGTGATCCACATTCAGAAGGAACTGCATTACCAGTAAGGGAACAGGATTTTTTCACTTCTGTCTCGTTTCTCTACTGAAAGGTGTCTGTGGTGAAGGATTGGCTGTTAATCCTGCTATGCCAGGCTTTTTCCCTTCTTCTCCCAAAACAAAACTACCAACATCATGGGTAGGATCTTTAGAGCCGCGATCCTACCCATCCAGGAAATTTCATCATACTTTTTAGATTTCAGGGTTCTGTCTATCTCTTTCAGCAGAGCATAGTAATTCTCCTGGAGAACAGTGTCCCTATTATGAGACAGGAATACCCCAAGATGTCGTATCCCCTTAGTCGACCACTTGAAGGAATACTGTTTCCTAAGGGCCCGCTGTTCAAACTGATCAACATGTATCATATAGGCTTCTGTTTTGGCAACATTAATTTTGTAGTTCGAGATTTCACTAAAAGAGTCTATTAGGGCCATCAAAGATGGAAGTGAAAGAGTTGGGTCTACTATAAATAGGGTAAGATCGTCCGCAAATAACGCCAACTTCTGGAGCGAGTCATGCATCAAAAGGCCCTGGATTTGGTTATCTTTCCTAATAGCCTCTGCAAGTGGCTCTATAACAAGTGCAAAGTGGAGCGGAGACAGGGGACACCCCTGCCTGGTTCCGTTGCTTATTCGAATCCTAGGGGAACAGAAACCAAGTCCCTTGACCACCACCGTCGGGGAAGTATATAGCGCCTCAACCGCTTTACAAAAGGAGTGCGGGATTCCAAAAACACTCAGGGGTAATTTTTCTTTTTATAGTGGTATTAGTTTAGGTTTAGATTTTTTTTTTTTTTGGATACCTTTGTTTATTTTTTTCTGTAATTTTACTTTTTTTTTATTTTTTTGCAACTTTAGCTTGGGGGGCTGTAGTTTTTAAACATAGACTGCCTTCTAGGCAGGCTTATCCCCTAGTATTCTATATCATAGAGAGAGTCATTTCCTTCTTTGGAGGTCAACCCCATAAGTTAAGTCCCTTTTCTTAGAGAATATAGTGAGAGCTGCCCCTTAAATTGTCCATGTGATATTTCTCTTCATGCCGACTATGTTTATATAATCAGGTTCATAGTGCTGAAATATACAAAGTCCCAGTTATCCAATGAACAGAGTAGCTAATGATAAAATTGAACTTTTCCTATAAATGTTCTGTATATACACATAAGAAGTAACACTCACTCTTCATCTTGCAGTCACCTTGTTGCACAGTAAAGTGTATGAACAATTGGAATAAACAACACTCAGAGAATTGTTTAATAAAATACACAAATCCTTTAGTTTAATACTATTTTAAAAATCTCATAAAGAATGCATGACATTTCGGTACCAAATTGGCACTTTTTTCAAATGTGACAAATTATGGACCAAAACGTCACCCATCACAAACACTAGTGAACAATTTGAAATTAATTTGCTGCATTACTTTATATACAAAACGTTTCCCTCTGGAGAATCATGAAAACCTGTGTATTGTAGCAATAGCATGCAACATAAATAATGAATTTGCATAGCTTAGTATGCTGAATTACATATTTTGTGGTAGTTTTAAGTGTGTGTTTTATGTTCCTTTCATGTCTCTTGTACTAATTCACCACCCTATATTTAATTACGTGTAAGCTACAAAGGATGACACAGAAATTGTTGACACTGGAAAAGGCTCTTCCAGTCTTATGTAGACTAAGAAGTAGAGAGAGAAATGTATTTGTGTGCCCAATATGGATTTGTTAAAAGGTTTCAGAGTTTATTGTATAATATTCCATCCATTGATCACAATCGTATCTAATGATTTTCTACATAAAAACACAATTAAAGTCTATGGGGTATATTTATTCCAGTGCGAGCGGACATGATACGATGTAGCGTATCATGTCCGCCGCACATCGATAAATTTATCATTGCACCAGCAGTTCTTGTGAACTGCTAATCGGCTGCTAGCAGGGGGTGTCAATCAGCCCAATCGTATTCGATCGGGTTGATTTCTGTCTGCGGCCTCAGAGCAAGTGGACAAGTTATAGAGCAGTGGTCTTTAGGCTCGCCGGAAACAAGGGGCATGAAGCATCATACGGAGCTTGATAAATCGGCCCCTATGTGGTTGTTTGTAGATAAATCAGTTGATATGTTTTTCTACAGGATTGGAAGAATCAACTTTGTGATTGTAAACATTGGGGATAAAAGGAAATTGTAGTCAACTTTCTTGTTTATTTTGAACGATGGCATTTTACAATGTATTTTAGTTGTTGTTTTGTTATTTGTCTTTTTTTTGTGTGTTTTGAATAATTCATATCCTGGTCCTGAATAAACTAGGGTTTTCTTATACTTACAGAGGTGTGTACTTCTCCACCAATAACAGAGAATCAGTTCTGCTTATCATCTCATTAGTAGTACAAAACTAATACTGCAGTTAAAACAGATTTTTCCTTCACCTTTTTTTAGTCAGAATCTTTTTTCCTGCATGAGTAAATGAGTACATTTTGAGCATGATCCCTCTTTAAATAAAGCTTTCATGATCATGAATATTATGTTCTACATTCCTGTTGTGCAAAAATGTTATGGGTTGAATGGAATCCTGGGCTGGTTCTGAACCATATTGCTGGGCCTGGAGTCTACTTTAGGGTATGCTGAATTTTACTCTGTTCTGCTCCTCAGCCTTCTGTCGATGAAGACATGGAGGCAGTGACCCCTATGGGACTTGTTAAGGGCCACGCTTATTCAGTAACAGAGATAAAGAAGGTGCCGTTAGGAACAACTACGTTGTGCTTTGGAAAGTCAGAGAAACTGTTTATGATCAGGATGAGGAATCCATGGGGAAAGAGGGAATGGAGAGGAGCGTGGAGTGATGAGTAAGTAGTATTGGTTATTTATGTGCACTATTAAAAAAATAATAAACACAGCCATACATTTTGCAGCATCTGAATGACATGCAATGTTCCCCACAGAAAATGTTGCCAGCGTGGTGGCAATATTATAAATTTTTCTAGTATTTATAACTGTTACTGAATCTATCCAATGCAAAAATGAATTGCATAATTTAACATAAATTGATTTTATAATAATTTGTGCCACAAATAATGAAAACATTAGGCCTAGATTACGAGTGGAGCACTTTTATTAGCGCGAGGAGCGTAAATGCGAATGCGAGATCACAATTTTCTTTACCCTCAAATCTATATTACAAGTGCTGCACTGTTAAAATTACTGCAAATTTGTTTGCGTGAACGGTCCCCATAATTTCTATGGCTAGCGCTGAGCAGTAATGTGCGCTCGTATTACAAGTTGAAAGTAAATGTGATTGCGCAAGCGCACATTGCAAACTACCTCTTTACACCTGAACCGCCATCCCCCCACATCGCAAACTATATCTTTACACTATTAACCACTAAACCGCTACACCCACATCACAAACTACCTCTTTACATTATTAACCCCTAAGCCGCCACTCTGACCTCACAAAGTAACCTACTAACCCTAAACCGCCACAGCCTCCACTGCAAAGTAACTCACTAACATCTAAACCCTCTAACATAACACCCCCTAAATGAACCCAAAATAGATTAACCTTGCCTTTACCAAAAAAAACAACTAACTACCTTTAAAAAAATAAAAACTTACCTGATAAATTATTACATACACAGCACAGAACCTAATCGCAACAAAGAGGCTAAGTTGTGCAGCAATGGGCAGCAAATTTAAAATATATATGTATTTGAATATATACATACTGTATATATTTATGTGTTTATATGTGTTTATACAGATAATAACACATACATATATGTAAATAAGCATATACATATATATTAACAGTTTTAACAAAGTCCCCATAGACCACAGTGTAAAGGCACTTTTCAGTGTCATTTTTTTTCTAACAACCTACACCCCCTCACTTTAACCCCTTAAAACTGCTTTGTGCAGTTATTTTTTAATTAAATAAAGGGGATGTGGGGTGTTAGAAAATAAAACGGCCCTTAAAAGGGCCTTTACGTTGAAGTCTATGGGGACTGTATTTATACTGTTAATATACAGGGAGTGCAGAATTATTAGGCAAGTTGTATTTTTTAGGATTAATTTTATTATTGAACAACAACCATGTTCTCAATGAACCCAAAAAAACTCATTAATATCAAAGCTGAATAGTTTGGAAGTAGTTTTTAGTTTGTTTTTAGTTATAGCTATTTTAGGGGGATATCTGTGTGTGCAGGTGACTATTACTGTGCATAATTATTAGGCAACTTAACAAAAAACAAATATATACCCATTTCAATTATTTATTTTTACCAGTGAAAGCAATATAACATCTCAACATTCACAAATATACATTTCTGACATTCAAAAACAAAACAAAAACAAATCAGTGACCAATATAGCCACCTTTCTTTGCAAGGACACTCAAAAGCCTGCCATCCATGCATTCTGTCAGTGTTTTGATCTGTTCACCATCAACATTGCGTGCAGCAGCAACCACAGCCTCCCACACACTGTTCAGAGAGGTGTACTGTTTTCCCTCCTTGTAAATCTCACATTTGATGATGGACCACAGGTTCTCAATGGGGTTCAGATCAGGTGAACAAGGAGGCCATGTCATTAGATTTTCTTCTTTTATACCCTTTCTTGCCAGCCACGCTGTGGAGTACTTGGACGCGTGTGATGGAGCATTGTCCTGCATGAAAATCATGTTTTTCTTGAAGGATGCAGACTTCTTCCTGTACCACTGCTTGAAGAAGGTATCTTCCAGAAACTGGCAGTAGGACTGGGAGTTGAGCTTGACTCCATCCTCAACCCGAAAAGGCCCCACAAGCTCATCTTTGATGATACCAGCCCAAACCAGTACTCCACCTCCACCTTGCTGGCGTCTGAGTCGGACTGGAGCTCTCTGCCCTTTACCAATCCAGCCACGGGCCCATCCATCTGGCCCATCAAGACTCACTCTCATTTCATCAGTCCATAAAACCTTAGAAAAATCAGTCTTGAGATATTTCTTGGCCCAGTCTTGACGTTTCAGCTTGTGTGTCTTGTTCAGTGGTGGTCGTCTTTCAGCCTTTCTTACCTTGGCCATGTCTCTGAGTGTTGCACACCTTGTGCTTTTGGGCACTCCAGTGATGTTGCAGCTCTGAAATATGGCCAAACTGGTGGCAAGTGGCATCTTGGCAGCTGCACGTTTGACTTTTCTCAGTTCATGGGCAGTTATTTTGCGCCTTGGTTTTTCCACACGCTTCTTGTGACCCTGTTGACTATTTTGAATGAAACGCTTGATTGTTCGATGATCACGCTTTAGAAGCTTTGCAATTTTAAGAGTGCTGCATCCCTCTGCAAGATATCTCACTATTTTTGACTTTTCTGAGCCTGTCAAGTCCTTCTTTTGACCCATTTTGCCAAAGGAAAGGAAGTTGCCTAATAATTATGCACACCTGATATAGGGTGTTGATGTCATTAGACCACACCCCTTCTCATTACAGAGATGCACATCACCTAATATTCTTAATTTGTAGTAGGCTTTCGAGCCTATACAGCTTGGAGTAAGACAACTGTAATAACCGTTTACATATGAGATACAATTGTATTTTGTTTGTTGCTCTTTTGTACAATGAACCCAGGAGATACTGTTTCCACTGAGTAAATGTACTGTAAGCGTAGTTAATGGCCAGTGGTAATGAATGGTTTTGAGATCGTGTATAAGTTACACTTGTGGCTCTGGAGGTTATTTATACTATTTATAGATGTGACTTGTGGACGATAGTACTGTTCCTTTAAGTTACTCTGGCATGGTATAATCGTCAGTCTTCACACACACACACTCGGAATCCACATTCACACTAAAGTTCCACTCAGCATATAAAAACATAAAAAGCTGATGTTCCGGATCACAGGTAGTACAAGTGACAGCAGCGGTCTCTACTTATGCAAAAGGTATCCTATATAGAAAGCAATTGATAACCAGATTAAGCAGAGAGGAATTCAGTTGTTACCTGCGAGTTGATTGCAGCTTGTATGGGTCTGAGCTGAGCGAGCGTGTGTGTGACTTACTTCCGGTCCTGCGGTGAAGGTAAGCGCGGTGATGAATCCAAGGAATAAACTGACTCCTGTCAGCTGTAGGAAATAGAACAACTTCAGTTGAAAGTATTTTCGTCAAGAAGATTTCCTATATACTTTGTGAAAGAGAGAAATTATCTTTAGTTAATTTTGAAGGAGGAATTGAGGTGATGCAAAAGTTAAGGGTATCAGCCTTAAAGGTAGTTGCAGACAGATTCACTGTGCTACAGGAAGTCCTTCAATATTCAGGCAAGGAATTGGGAAAACAGGAAGCCTTATAAAGGGTCACAGATTAATGAAGGGATATACCTTAAAGGTATATCACATACCCCCCTTCTCAAGGACCCCCAGTAGACTCCCTTGCGAGGGCTTTGCAGGGTAACGACGGTGGAAAGCAGTCTGAAGCAAAGGGGCATGGACATCTCAATGTGAAACCCAAGAATTTTTTTCCAACCCATAACCTTTCCATTTGACCAGATATTGGAGGGTACCCCTCCGAACTCGGGAATCAAGTATACGTTCAACTTCGAATTCCGAATCATCCTGCAATTGCAAAGGAGGAGGAGGTGGGTTCAGAGGTTCGGAGATATAGGGTTTCAGTAAAGACACATGGAATACTGGGTGTAACCTGCAGGTAGGAGGTAGTTTCAGTTTAATAGCGTTAGGGTTAATGATGGACTCTACAGAATACGGTCCTATGTATTGGTTAGCCAGTTTCTTGCTGGGCAGCTGAAGCTTCAGATGTTTAGTAGAGAGTAATACCAAATCATCAGTCTTATAAGAAGGAGATGGGGAGTGATGTCGATCATAGTACTTTTTCTGACGATTTTTGGCTTCAGTTAAATGTTGTTTTATGATATCCAACCTGTCTTTTAGAGTTGAGGAGAATTCTGAAACACTTGGACAAGGAGTAACAGAGTGTGAAATAGCAATAGTGGCAGGGTGATAGCCATAAGTGGCGAAAAAAGGTGTCATCTTGGTGGAAGAAGATATGGAATTATTATACGAGAATTCCGCCATGGCTAAATAATCCACCCAATCATCCTGTAAATGAGTGATGTAACATCTTAGAAATTGCTCTAAGGTTTGATTTAAACGTTCAGTTAGCCCATTAGTTTGGGGATGAAAGGAAGTTGAATATCTGGTATCTATATGCAAAAGCTTACATAGGGATCTCCATAGAGCAGAGGTGAACTGTGTACCTCGGTCTGTAATGATGGTAGTGGGTATGCCGTGTAAACATACAATATTGTCTAAAAAGACCTTAGCTGTAACCATGGCTGTGGGTAATTTTTTAAGTGGAATGAAATGGGCCAGTTTTGTTAAATGATCAATAACTACTAATATAGTGTTAAACTGTTGGGAAGCAGGTAGATCTACAATGAAATCCATTGATATGATGGACCATGGCACAGACGGTATTGGTAGAGGTGCAAGATACCCTATTGGTTTTTTATGTACAACTTTATTCCTTGCACAAGTGTCACAATTTCTAACATGTGTGATGATAAAATGTTCCATTTGTGGCCACCAAAAAGTCCTTTTCACTAATTCAGTAGTTTTTTGTATGCCTTTGTGTCCTGCTAATACGTTGTCATGATGCAATTGTAATATGACTTTTCTAAGTGATTTTGGAACATATATCTTGTTACTATAAAGAAAGAGTCCTGTGGTATTGTCTCTTGCACATTCCTTGGGTAAGTCTTTTTCTTTACTGACTTCAAGGAGGATCTCTTTTTCTAGTGAGGTGAGGGATCCTATAAATTTTTCTTCAGGTATAATTGGATTTAGAGATTCCAATGATAGGTCATTCTTAACTATTCGGGATAAGGCATCAGCCTTCTGATTTAGGGTACCTGGTCTGTATGAGATTAGAAAATCGAACCTATCTAAGAATAGTGACCATCTAACCTGACGAGCCGATAAGGTTTTGTTTTTTCTAAGATATTCGAGATTCTTGTGGTCGGTGTATATTAGAAAAGGCTCTGATGTCCCCTCTAATAAGTGCCTCCAATGTTCTAACGAACTTTTGATCGCTAAAAGTTCTTTGTCTCCCACATTGTAGTTAATCTCAGCTGGAAGTAGTGATCTAGAGTAAAAAGCAATGGGATGGAGATCTTGAGATATTTTATCCTTTTGAGAAAGAACTGCTCCTATTCCAAAATTAGAAGCGTCCACTTCTAGAATAAATTGGGAGTTGTAGTCAGGCAATGTTAAAACTGGTGCAGTAGAAAAAATTTGTTTCAAATTACAAAAAGCTTCTTGTGCCTCTGTATTCCATGTGAATTTGTGTTTTTTTCTGGTAAGTAGCGTAAGAGGCTTTACAATGATAGAAAAATTCTTTATAAATTTTCTATAAAAATTTGAGAACCCCAGAAACCTCTGAAGTGCTCTGATGGTCTTGGGTTGAGGCCAGTTGCGAATAGCGTTAACCTTGTCAGGGTCCATTTGGATGGCATTAGGTGATATCACATAACCAAGAAATTTAATTTCCTTGACATGAAATTTACATTTCTCCATTTTTGCAAACAGCCTATGTTCACGCAGGCATGTTAATACCCATCTGACGTGTTTTTCATGTTCCTGTAAGGTTTTTGAGTAAACAAGAATATCATCTAAATAAATGATAACACAGATGTCAGTAAGGTCATGGAAGATTTCATTAATAAAATTCTGGAAAGTCGCGGGGGCATTAGTCAAGCCAAATGGCATCACGTTGTATTGATACAGACCGTAACGCGTCCTGAAGGCTGTTTTCCATTCATCCCCCTTTTTTATACGAATCAGATTATATGCCCCTTTTAAATCTAATTTGGTATATATGTTTGCGTCTGTGAGTCTTTCTATTAATTCTGGTATAAGGGGTAACGGATAACGGTTCTTTATGGTTTTGGCATTAAGTCCTCTGTAGTCTATTATAGGTCGTAGTGATTGATCTTTGTTTTTCATAAAGAATATACCAGCAGCTGCAGGTGAGGTGGAATGTGAGATAAAGCCCTTTTTTAAATTTTCATCCAAGTACGTGCGTAAATGGAGGAGTTCTTTTTTAGATAGAGGGTAGATTTTTCCATATGGAATTTGAGAGCCTGGTATAAGGTCTATAGGGCAATCAAAGGGTCTGTGTGGAGGTAAACTTTCAGCTTCTTTTAAATCGAACACATCTACCAAGTCTGAATATGCCATGAGTAAACCAGTCTCTAAACTAGCTATGGTACAATGTGGATAACAAGTCTTTGTGCAATATTTAGATGTCAGCTGAATGGAACCATGTGACCAATCTATGCTGGGATTATGTGTGTGCAACCATGAATACCCCAGAATTACTGAATGCTTATCTATAGGAATAATATCATACGTTACATATTCGGTGTGACCTGCTAATGTTGTTGTAAGTAGCGGAATGGTGTGATGGGTGATAGGACCCTTTTGTATAAGTGAACCATCAATCAATTTTACAAATACTGGATGCTCTTTACACACAATAGGTATTTTATTTCTATGTACATAATTTGCATCTATGTAAACACCGGATGCTCCTGAGTCAATTAGGGCGTCATTCTGGATAAGTGATTGGTCCCACTGTAAAGAAATGGATAGAGTGAGATGAGTAGGTACACTTAAGGTCGATATTGATAGTGAGGATATGTTCTTACCCTTTTTGCTTTTAGCCAATAAGGGGCATGTTGATACTGTATGCTCCTTATGAGCACAATAAAGGCAGAGATTAGCCAATCTCCTTCTGGTTTTTTCTTCTGTAGATAAAGGACCTTTTATAGTACCAATTTCCATAGGTGTGGATTGAGTAGAGAATTTGTCTTGAGGTATAGAAGTTTGTACAGGGCGTTTTGAATATGACTCAAAATAACCTCTTTCAGCTTTTCGTTCTCTCAGTCTACGATCCAAAGTAGTGCTGAGTTTAATCAGTGCTGTGAGTGTCTCTGGAAGTTCTACACGTGAGAGTTCATCTTTCAAAACTTCTGAGAGCCCCAAACGGAATTGGTTTTTTAAGCTAATCTCGTTCCAGAGTGAGTCGGCAGCCCACATCTGAAAGTCAGTGGTGTATTCTTCCACTGTCCTCTTTCCTTGTTTTAATGCTCTTAATTTTGTTTCTGCATTAAGCTGTGTATTAGGGTCCTCATATAAGCTAGATAGAGCAGCGAAAAAATCTTGCAGCGAATCCAGAATGGGATTATTACTTTCGAAAAACCTGTTTGCCCAGGTCCGTGGTTCTCCACTTAAATAAGATATTGTCGTGCAAACTTTTATTCTATCTGTTGGATAGGTGCGTGGTTTCATAGAGAACAAAAGATGACAGGCATTTTTAAAATCGCGATATTCTGATCTTTTCCCTGAAAATGGTGTGGGTAATTGTATGTGAGGTTCAGAAAGCTGTGGTTCCTTAGGAGTTAAGCAATCCTTTATGAGTGCCTTGATTGCTGCATTCTCAGCTTGTACTTCAGTTAAAGCACGTGCTAAATAGTCTAATTTTTGGTAAACGTTATTAAATTCTTTCTTTATTTCATTGGGATCCATGATTGTGTAACAAATAACAATCTGAATCTAATGATAACTCTGGCCTGAATATTATGTAATAACCGTTTACATATGAGATACAATTGTATTTTGTTTGTTGCTCTTTTGTACAATGAACCCAGGAGATACTGTTTCCACTGAGTAAATGTACTGTGAGCGTAGTTAATGGCCAGTGGTAATGAATGGTTTTGAGATCGTGTATAAGTTACACTTGTGGCTCTGGAGGTTATTTATACTATTTATAGATGTGACTTGTGGACGATAGTACTGTTCCTTTAAGTTACTCTGGCATGGTATAATCGTCAGTCTTCACACACACACACTCGGAATCCACATTCACACTAAAGTTCCACTCAGCATATAAAAACATAAAAAGCTGATGCTCCGGATCACAGGTAGTACAAGTGACAGCAGCGGTCTCTACTTATGCAAAAGGTATCCTATATAGAAAGCAATTGATAACCAGATTAAGCAGAGAGGAATTCAGTTGTTACCTGCGAGTTGATTGCAGCTTGTATGGGTCTGAGCTGAGCGAGCGTGTGTGTGACTTACTTCCGGTCCTGCGGTGAAGGTAAGCGCGGTGATGAATCCAAGGAATAAACTGACTCCTGTCAGCTGTAGGAAATAGAACAACTTCAGTTGAAAGTATTTTCGTCAAGAAGATTTCCTATATACTTTGTGAAAGAGAGAAATTATCTTTAGTTAATTTTGAAGGAGGAATTGAGGTGATGCAAAAGTTAAGGGTATCAGCCTTAAAGGTAGTTGCAGACAGATTCACTGTGCTACAGAAGTCCTTCAATATTCAGGCAAGGAATTGGGAAAACAGGAAGCCTTATAAAGGGTCACAGGTTAATGAAGGGATATACCTTAAAGGTATATCACAACAACATGCATAAAGAGGATGATGTGGTCAAAATACTCATTTGCCTAATAATTCTGCACTCCCTGTATATGTACAGGTATATGCTTATATACATATATTTACGTCTTAATATGTGTATATACACATATTAACACATATATATGTATATATTCATTTACATATATACTGTATTTTTAATTTGCTGCCCAATGCTACGTGACTTATCCACTGCCCTGCTCTAGGTTCTTTGCCTATCTCATGGCATGCTCTCTTAAAAATATAAATAAATGTATTAATTATTAAAAACACATTTACAGAAGGTGCACAAACTTACTTAAAGGTCAAAATTGAAATGCTTCTACTAAAAGTCATTACTATTTTTTTGTGACATTGTGCACCAGTATTCAAACACCACACCTTCCCGGAGAGCTATCGGAGGCTCGTATGACACAAATGTAGTCTTTGCAGAAGCAATACACATTACTGCTAGCTCTCTGAGCAGGCATAATGTTTGAATACTGGTTCAAGGCCCGAACAGGATATGTGTGTATGCCGCAAAAAAAACAAAACACAGTAATAACTTTTACTGAAGCCTTTTTGCTAATGGTAGTATATTGCAAAAAAACACTTCTATTTCAAATTGAAATGCGATCATGCAAATTTCATTTTTGACCTTTCTATCCCTTTAATAAGAGTAATGTGGATACAATAAAAACAGTTTATTTATGCAACAAAATACAAACATATTATAAGTTGTAATAACACTGCATGCCTAGCCAGGAATGATATCCATACAACGCGTTTCAGGGGTCCTCCCCCTTTTGTTTATGATCATGTACCGCACAGACACACTTTTATGGGGGTTTTTTTGTTTTTTTTTTGTTTCAATAATTTTTTTTTTTTTTTTTTTTTTTATTGAGGTTAATATAAAGGCATACAAATGATACATTTCCATTAAGTATGATTACATGGTAGTGTCCAATACTTAGGACACGGTTGTCTGTACAAAAATACAAAAGGGTGCAGTAAGAGATAAGTCCAGCAATCAACAATTGAACAGTATGCCAAACTATACACCTTCAAAAATATCCAGGAGGCCACTTGTGGACCTCATACCTATAGAGAATATAGATCCCACCAGAAGGTATCCTAAAAGAAAGGAGACCACTTATGGGCCTCACATAATAAACCTCAGTTTCCTATACATTAACAAATTAAGCATGTAACTCAGCATATATACAAATATAGTTCAGTAAAACATAGTGTGTTAACAAACGTTTGTCACTCAGTAAAATGGAGCAATACAATATATGATAGTGGGAGGGACTAACAGTAAGCATTCTATAACGTTTTTCAGATAGCTGGGCATCAGCCTATGTGACATTTACAATCTGTTAAACATATCAGAAACTCTGAGGATCAGAGCTGTTAGGCCTATTATAAGCAAAGTAAGCGATCAGCAGTTAAAGGGCGTGAGGAGCCAGCTAATATATGATTCAGAGGGAGAATAGGGCCAAAAAAATGGTTATGTGGGGGAGAAAAAATAGTTATGTTAAAGAAAGAGAAGGATAGATTGTTGGCTTCAAACCCTAGTGCTAACAAACATATATGTGACAAATAAACATAGGGTAACAAGATTATATTTGCTGTATATTAAGCTAATAATGTCGACATTAGGCTATTACCTATTCCAAATATATTAATGCATCAGGCTCATGAGCTATCATTAAAAATATATCCCACACTAGGCACATTATAAAACACAGTTTTAGGAAAAATAGGAGAGGTTATATAGGAACAGTATAATAATATTACATAACACTCATACTATACTGTGACATGCATCTAAGCGGAGTAAGCCGTATTCACCTCATCAAGCGTCATTAACTTATTTCAAAGCTAAGATCTATTCGTAGGGTGGTTATACAGAGAATCCAGTACATATTTAATTGGTTATAAAGTTTAAGACCCCCAGTGAAAGTATAGCCCTAAACTACCCCATCTCTACAATATAAGGATGTTTTAATATGCGTGTTATAGGCAAGGGTTTGCATTTCCAGAGTCTCCGGTCGCTCAGGTTTCCATTCAGAACGTTTCCAAGGCGCCAGTGGGAGCTAAGGTAAATAACAGGCTTGCAGGAGGTAAGCTTATTCTTATACTGCACCCCGGCATCATCCATCTTAGCAAGTAGCGTATTACAACATATTAGTGAGGTAAGCGGCCAGGGTGAAGCATCTGATAGAGTTCCCTGAGGGTAGAGACCGCAATACAAAACTTGCCAATGGAAAGGACCTTACTATCTGACACCAGATCTAAGATCACTGGGGGCAGAGTGTAGGGGATCAATAGCTCGAAGCGGCACTCTCATCTCCATGGACTCCCCATTCCCTGCTGGGATAATCTTCATGTTTGTCCAGCCTAGCGATATACTATAGAGCCTGCGAGTGTTTGTGATTGTGCCGTACCTTAGCGCTTGTACTGTCAGGTAGTCCTCCAGTAGTGTGTGCGCTCCAATGGATTCCGGGTTCTGTATATCTCTACATTGGCTTCATGATTGCTTCTCTGCTCAATTGAGAGGGACCAGCTGACTGTTGCTCTCTGGCATATTATAGGGCTATTAGCATCAGAGTATAGTAAGAAGAGGGTTGGCGCTTACTAAAAAATCCTAATGCCTGGTGGATGGGAAAACTACTCCTCCTCAGTAGTTTAAGTGAAGAACAAATGTATGAGTTTAGATTTCCACTGGCGCTTGTGGATTAAGCTAGGATTTATACTACCATCATTTGTGTGACTTATCTAAGTGACTCTGATTATTATCAAATCGTTTCAACAAAAGTAAAAAGACAATTGTGTCTGTGAGTTTCAAACAACGAATTTTAGTATATATGTCCTAGTGTGGACTGATATATGATAATGTCTATGTATAATAAAAAGAATAAATAAAGAATAATAGTGTTTCTGTGATTTTAGATAGATTGGAAAGTGTCCGTGATGCGTATCTTTTCTTTTCTTTGATTAGAATAATGTGAGGTTAAAAAAATGTAAGTAGCGCTTGTGATGATAAATATTACAGTGAAAAATATTGGATAGAACTTTGTCCGTAAATAAAGAAGATAGTGTATGTATATAAAAAAAGGTTTAATGAACTATATTGACTATCGACAATTCAATATATAACAATAAGATTCATAAAAGTAGTAGCAAATCCAACAAATAAAAACAAATAAAACAAGGGACGTCTCCCTATAGGTACTTCGGTAAGTCAAATGACCTGACAATGGGTGGTCTTTAAATATAACTCGATAACAAAATGTCACCTTGTGTAAGGAGAGGTTATTAGCAAGCTGTAAGGTACCTTACAAAAGTCTGTTTGGAATTGTGTATGAGTCGATGTTATGCTTCTGTGAGCCTCCTTCTCCGTTCCGCTCCTTCGCGGCTTAATATGACAAGCCTCCGTTTCTGATTGGTGGTTAGAGGTCACACCTCTCTTAGGATAGACTGTGACGGTGCACGCTGGATGTTTGGTGTGTTTAGATGTAGGTGATCTTTTTCAAGCTGTTTGAACTTGCAGCTGTTAAAACTTTTTCTTTTGCACTTATGTGAGCGGTATTGTAGATCCGCTGTCAGAAAGATAAAAAGTGCTCCAATTTCTCGCTGATCAGATCCTTGGGAGATAGAATATTTTTTAGGTTTTTTGCCTTTCTATATAGAATATTGGGGTATGGAGATACTTTGTTGCCTATTAACAGAACTTTAATACCACCTTTATATACATAAAAGCGTTAACCTGAAATTCCACCTTAAATTTAAAAAAGGTGTGCCTCCATGAAATCTACATTTATTACTGAACCAATAAGATCACAAGTAACACCTTTATAAGGATGCACCCAACCTGTCTGGAGTATCTTGATAAAGCCCCCAGAGGGTGAAACGCGTATTAAAGAAACTCCTGCAAGCTGCGATCCAGCCCATCAAGTGGACTCTCTAATTTCAATGATTTAGGAGCCAAAACCACAAGGAGGACCAAGGATCTGATCAGCAAGAAATTGGAGCACTTTTTATCTTTCTGACAGCGGATCTACAATACCGCTCACATAAGTGCAAAAGAAAAAGTTTTAACAGCTGCAAGTTCAAACAGCTTGAAAAAGATCACCTACATCTAAACACGCCAAACATCCAGCGTGCACCGTCACAGCCTATCCTAAGAGAGGTGTGACCTCTAACCACCAATCAGAAACGGAGGCTTGTCATATTAAGCCGCGAAGGAGCAGAACAGAGAAGGAGGCTCACAGAAGCATAACATCGACTCATACACAATTCCAAACAGACTTTTGTAAGGTATTTTACAGCTTGCTAATAACCTCTCCTTACACAAGGTGACATTTTGTTATCGAGTTATATTTAAAGACCACCCATTGTCAGGTCATTTGACTTACCGAAGTACCTATAGGGAGACGTCCCTTGTTTTATTTGTTTTTATTTGTTGGATTTGCCACTACTTTTATGAATCTTATTGTTTAATATTGAATTGTTGATAGTCAATATAGTTCATTAAACCTTTTTTATATACATACACTATCTTCTTTATTTACGGACAAAGTTCTATCCAATATTTTTCACTGTAATATTTATCGTCACAAGCGCTACTTACATTTTTTTAACCTCACATTATTCTAATCAAAGAAAAGAAAAGATACGCATCACGGACACTTTCCAATCTATCTAAAATCACAGAAACACTATTATTCTTTATTTATTCTTTTTATTATACATAGACATTATCATATATCAGTCCACACTAGGACATATATCCTAAAATTCGTTGTTTGAAACTCACAGACACAATTGTCTTTTTACTTTTGTTGAAACGATTTGATAATAATCAGAGTCACTTAGATAAGTCACACAAATGATGGTAGTATAAATCCTAGCTTAATCCACAAGCGCCAGTGGAAATCTAAACTCATACTATTAGCATCAGGGGCCTGCTTCTGTGGGGATTGTAACGGCAGAGCCGCATCTTCAATCTTGTGCATAGCAGGACCGTCTGCTGTGACTCGAATGCCAGGCTGTTGCATCTTAGCGTCAGGAGTAGGTTTGTAGCCGTCTTGTTCTGCTTGTTCCATGGAGGTACCTGGAGTGTTTGCTGTTTCCTCTGTGCATAGCTGTGGGATAGGAACAGTGCCAGGGTTCACTCCTTTCACATGGTCTGGGTCGGGGTGAAAACATTTTTCAAAAAGCCATAGAAGGTCTGCATACTGGTCTTCTAGTATGGCACGTATAGAATCTTCAAACTTTTGGAAGTTAATTGCCATACTGGGTCCTTGATAAGTGATTGTTGTGCAATAGAAAAAACTGCGCACTCAGGGCACAGCAAGTTGTGGGGATGGTGCTGAGGCTTCTAGTGTAGGGGGAGGCCTCAAATGAAAAAGTCCGGTGCTGAGGGCTATTAAGCCATGTCTCGATCCAAAACCCCTATTTCTCAGATCAGGCCACCAACAGCTCAGCCCCTCCACTATTTTAAATAGTATATATCCAGTTTAGCTGTACTAAAAGTATGGATTTTGGAGAGAGCTTAAGGAGCTGAAGCTCAGTGCGACCAGTAAGATGGCCGCTGCCTGGAAGTCCCCTGTTTCAATCATTTTTATTCAGGTATTCAAACAAACGTTACAATAGTGATTGTAATCCTTGCATATATGCATAGATGAAACTTTATGTAGATTCCAGTGGAAACAAAGAGTCTCTGTGATAATGTGACATAGCAAGATCTATACTTTCAATGAGCTTCAGTATAAAGAAACAAACATACAATAACATAGCAGAATAAACATAGACAGTATGGTTGATCTATATTCCATATCTCGTTGATTTTTAAGAGACCTTGGAGGAGTTAAAATGTAGGTTATGCTTAAGGGGGGTTGGAAATGGGAAAGAAAGAGGGAGAGAATGTAAGAAGGGGGGGAGGGGGGCATTAGGCTAGGTGGGAGGAAATGTAATTCAGATGGGTTGTGAGTGTAAGAGATTCCCAGTAGAATTTGACATTGTAGAACATGTCTAAGTTGCCATTTCTATAGTAGGAGTATTCCTCTAGTGAGAGAAAATCTGAGGTGTTTTGAGGCCAATCGGGAATTGTGGGGATATGTGGGGATTTCCGTTTGCATGCTATTAGGGATCTAGCGCTATTAAGAACAATTTGTGTTAGTTTCCATTGGATTTTACAGATTTTGGCTGGTTTGAGGTTAAGAAAGGTCATTAGTGGTGTTAAGGAGAAAGAGTTCCCTAGAAGTTTTTTGAGATAGGTATCCATATGTTACCAGAAGGTTACTAGTTTTGGGCAATGCCACCAATTATGCAACATTTTGCCTGTAAGGCCACATCCTCTCCAGCAAGACGCATTAGCTGTGGGGTATATTTTATTGATTCTTTCCAGTTTAAGGTACCATTGCATTAATAATTTGTGATTAAGTTCTAAGACTCTGGGAGAGGAAGAGGATTTATATAATATATTTTCCCACTGTGCGGGGGTTTAAAAAGATCCCTAATTCTTCTTGTCAATGTAATGTAATTGATGGAGGAGTTATTGTATTTGCTTCGTCTAATATTTTCCTAGCTATCGAAAGTGATCCGCAGGGCTTTATATTTAGTAGACACAAGTGTTCAAAATTGGTTTGGTTTCTGAGTAGGTATTTTTTGTGTGGTGACTCTCTTATCAAGTGTGACAGTTGGGCATATTTAAGCCAGGGTGCAAATGAGCCTCCAACCACTTCCGTAAGCTGTGATCTTTGTTTAAGTTTTCCTTCTGTCGTAAGTTTAGTGAAGGGGATGGAGTAACCTAGTCCATGGGTTAAAGGGTGATCAATCAACAGACCACCTGTGAGTTCGGCATTGATGGGGATAGGAGTCATTGGGGAGATTGGTGAAGATATTCCTGTATATTTATCTTGGATGCTATCCCAGACTTTGAAAAAGTGGGTATATAGGGGTGAGAGTTTGGTCTATTTGAGTGTTTTATCCAACACAGGGGGCCTATTGTTGGGGATTGTAGGAGGTGTTAGTCAATTGTGGTCCAGGCTTTGAGGCTAGGGTTGCTGTGTCAGTCCAGTTCTCTTTGCAGCGCTATTGCTTTGTAATATTTAGTGATGTGTGGTAGTCCTAGTCCGCCTGAGCCCAAAGGGCGATAAAGTGTATTTCTATTAATGCGGGGTTTCAAGCTGCCCCATATAAAGTTTATTAAGTTTTGTAATTGGTTCAAATATGATGTTGGGAGGTGTATTGGTGCTGCCTGTGTTACATAAAGTATTTGGGGGAGGGTGGTCATCTTGATGGCTTATATACGTCCCCACCAGGATAGAGGTTTGTCTTTCCATGTAGTGAGGTCTCTAGATATTTTGAGTAATAGGGGTGAATTGTTGTTTTAAAAGTTTACTACTTGAGGGTGTTAAGTATATCCCTAAATATTTAATTTTATCTTATTTAAGTTTATAAGCATAGTGCCTATTCAGGGCTTCAAAGTCATTTTTGGATGTTGAGTTTTTCTGATTTTATCGCATTAATGGAAAAATTAGAGTATGTGCCGATTTGATCAAATTCCTCTAGTAGGTTGGGTAATGAGGTGTGCAGAGATATGAGTGATATTAATAAGTTGTCTGCATATAGTGAGACTTTATACATATTAGGGCCTAATTGGATCCCTTCAATATTGGTGTTATTTCTAATATGTGAGGCCAAGACCTCAATTTTTAATGTGAAAAGGAGCAGGGATAGGGGGCAACCCTGTCTAGTGCCGTTACCGATTTTGAACTTGTCTGATAGTGTACCGTTGGTTCTAACCCATGCTGATGGGTTTGAATAAAGGCTTAGGATTATTTGTATCATTTTGTGAATGAAACCAAAGTTGTGGAGACAGCGGCTGAGGAAGTTCCAGTCCAGACGGCTTTCTCTGCATCTGTAGAAATTAACACTGCTGTTTTCCCCAACCGGCAGGCGTGGTCAGTCAGATGTACTGTCCTAATTCTGTTGACCTGTGCCTCTCAGCTTGGCATAAAGCCTGTCTGGTCTGTATATACTAGGTAGGAAGGATTTTATTGATTCTTGTAGCTACAATTTGGCAAATATTTTGACGTCCTTGTTAAGTAGGGAGATGGGTCTGTAATTTTAGTCTTTGGAGGGGTCTTTATCAGGTTTAGATATGACTGTGATGTGTGCTTCTAGTGTTTGGTGGGACCAGTTCTCGGTGTCATCAATGAAGTGGAACATGGTAGTTCAGTGGGGTGCTATCATGTCCCTGTAATGTTTGTAGTATAGGTTGGAAAACCCATCAGGGCCTGGGCTTTTGTGAAGGGGGAGTGAAATTATGGCTGCTTGGACCTCTCAGAGAGAAATAGGTTCCTCTAATGGTTTGGCTAGGTTGTCAGGTAAAGTGGGGATATTCGCCTTCGCTATGTACAGGTCCGTTGCTTGTGGGTCATTAGATGCCTGGGGAGCAGGGAGGTTGTACAGTTTACTGTAATAAGCTCTTAATTGTTCCGGTATTTGGTGGCTGCCAAACAAAGAAATTCCCTCTGAAGTAATTAGTTGGTGAATATATGAGTTCTTTTTTTTTTCTTTTAGTGTTCTAGCTAAGGTAGTCCCAGATGTATTAGATTTGTGAAAGTATATTTTTCTAAGATAGAGTGCCTTTTCTTTGGCTTCCTTATATATTAAATAGTTGAACTAATTTCTTACTTTTTTAAGTGATAGGAAGAGGGGTTCGTTGTGTGGGTCAATTTTATGTTGGGTCTCTATTTCTAGCAAGTTCGTATATGTTGTCCCTTTATTGCTTGGTCAGTATAGCTTTCTGTTTTATAAGTTCACCTCTTATAACCGTTTTATGTGCTTCCCATAACATATGGGGTGATATATGAGGTGTGTTATTAAACTCAAAGTATTCCTGTAAGGTTGTTGTGAGTTTTGTGAAGATGAGAGGGTTCTTTAATAATGATTCATCTAGCCACCACACATGGGGGCCAAAAAGGGCGCCATTCCATTCCACAGTCATGGTTACCATTGCATGGTCTGACCAGTTAATCGGATCAATGTCTGAATCTCTTATCATGCTGTAACTAAATTGGTCTATAAATATATAATCAATATGAGAATAGCTTTTGTGGGGGTTGGAGTAAAATGTGAAATTCTTTTGTCCTAGGTGTTTAGCCCTCCAGGCATCTATCAAGGAGAGTCTGTGTAAATAGGAGCTCAGATCAAGGAGTGATTTGATAGAGGTATTACCACGGCTGGTGGAGCAATCTAGGGTGGGTTCCTGCGCGATATTGAAGTCTCCAGCGAGAATTAAAGAACCTTTCTGAATTTGTGTGATTTTGTTATATAATTTATGAAAAAAACTAACCTGATTTAAGTTGGGGACGTATATGTTACAGGTCTTTGGCAGAGTCTGCCTATCAAGATGATCCACCAACACCCAGGGTCTGACTCCACATTATCTAGGATGAAGGATAAGGCTCTATGTAAAATGATTCCCACTCCATTGCGTTTTTTTTTTCATTCAAAGCGAAATGTCCTGTTGGGTAATCTCTATTGGTAAATGTGGGAGGGTTGTCTTTTGGGAAGTGTGTTTCCTGTACAAACACTATGTCAATCTTTGATCTATTAAAATTAGCCAAGGCTACTGATCTTTTAGTAGGGGGATTCAGACCCACGGTATTTTGAGTAGCTATTTTGAATGTGTGTTTACTCATGTGGGCATATGGGATCTGAAATCGGTTGAATTGAAGTGTGGTAGCTGTATATTTGGGTGTGGGTGAGTATACCTATAGTGCTTTATATGATGATTGTTTTGAGGTAGATGTGGCTTACCTGGAAACTTCTGGATTTTGGATTAATCAGGTCCCACCCAGACATGGAAAGTATAAGGAAGGAAAGGTGAGTGAAGGAGAGGAGGCTTAGAAATAGTCTCTTTTGATTAACGTTTAACCTGCTAGAACATAGAACAGAAAAAAAATAAAACATTAAATAACATAAACATAACATTGTGAGATAACATTTGATGCACTTAACTAAGGGAGGAAGGGGTGAAAGTGAATGCTACTACCAGGTGGTAGCAGGTCGGCTACTTAAGGGTGTCATTACTTCAGGGGAGTAATATCAGAGTGGGTGATTATTGGGCTTTGTTTGTATAAGCCCGAGGGGGCAATGGTTGTGACATCTTACCCTGTTGGTAAACTGGTTTGGGTATCAAATTGGCTTATGAGTAAAAAGTGGGTATCTTTCCAAGATAAGAAAGATAAAAGTAAGTAAAAATAAGGGTAATGGGAAGCGGTATATTGTGATAGTGTCACAACTGAACCTTGGGACATAATTGGAAAGAGATGGAATATCTCTAGCAATATAGAGAGTTCATCTCAACATCTCTGATAAAGGAATTCTTCCACGGAATGGTCGTCAAATCATGTATCAGGTGCATGACTTATCAGGCTTGGTGCTGGATTAGGGTTTGTGGTATTTTTGGTTCTTCTGGTGTGGGAGACTTTTCTCCAGCTTTGTCTCTAAGGTTTGGACATTGCATCTGAGGATGTTGTGTCATCTTCTTTGGTATGTATTGGAGGAGGATCAGGTTTTGGGATGTTAAGTTGTGAACAAAACTGATCTAGGTCCTCTGGTGTTTTATACAGAGCTGAATTGCTGTCCTTAAGGACCCTGAGGCAAAAGGGGAAACCCCCAACGATATGGGATTCCTAAGTCTCTGAGGTGGAGGGTGAGGAATCTTGCCTCATGTCTTTTTTGTAAGGTTAGTTGACTGAGATCTGCAAATAATTGTAGGGGGCTTCCATCAAAAGTGATCAGATCTTTCTTCCGTGCTGCAGTTAATATGTCCTCTTTATCCCTAAATTTTAAGATGACGTCTCGCGGTGGAGCAGTATCTTTAGGTTTAGGCCTTAATGCTCGGGGATATCTGTCTAGTGGGAATTTAATGTCCTCTGCATTATCCAGTAAGTGGTTAAATAGCTTCTGTAAGTAAGGGAGTAAGTCAGTGGCGTAAATAGTCTCTGGAATGCCCCTTATTCTGATATTCTGCCTCCTCCCTCTGTTGTCCAGGTCTTCTACCTAATCCTGGAGTTGTCTTATCAGTGTGGAGTTATGAGAGGTGTTCTGTGCTTGGAGATCTAGGAGGTTATCAGTGTGCTCTACATCTTCCTCGAGCTGTATGAGTCGATTTCCAAATTAATTTATTTCTTTCTTAACTTCAGTGAGGCTATATTTTATCATGGTACTCACTTGAGTGAAAAATGAGGAGAAGTCCTCTTTGGAGGGAAGGGTACATAGGTCTGCTTTAGTAAGAGGAGCCTCGTCTTCCAGTTCTAATTGTGGAACGGTAGTTGCTGATTGAGGCTTGTTTATTACGTCCATTTGATCTGTTATGGCGGGTTCCAATGCTTTAAAAAAAGCATGAACTTTTGTAATTGGTGTAGCAGAGCCTTTACAGGGTCTCTTAGTTCTTGTAGGTCATCTAGTTGTCATTTTGTATAGTTAAAGGAGGTGCACGTGGAGGCTGGATCCACAGATGATGCCTGTTAGGTTATATGATAAGAGGTGCACATGGAGACTGAATCTACAGATATGGCCTGTTAGGTTATTTGATAGGAAGTAGGTTGTTTCAGTCAGTTCTATGAGAGAAAGCAATGGCCTCCAGAGAGTTATATTAAGGTGGTTAGCGGATGAGATGTGGCCTTATATAAGTGAGATATACTAGGGAAGTCCTTTGTACTGTGGTCAATTCAGGCCCATCTGTTGTAAAAAGGTTATTTCATTCAGATTCCTTTTGTGGATTCTCTTAATGTTAGTAGTAGTTATAGGGATCGAGTGTTATGTAGTATATTCATGAGTGTTGTGATGCATTTTACTCACTCGTGTAGCTTCTCATGTCTCCCATGTCTCCCATGTTGCGCAGCGCCGTTGTCCTTGCTTGTAAGGTGGATGTCTTTTATTTTATAGCCCTGGTAGTATCTGAGTTAATGCAGGGTAGGGACTTTGTCGCCGTTTGGCTGCTGAGATCAATGCCGTCTTGTTTCAGGATACGCTACAGGAGCATGGTCACAAAATAAGCTTGTGACGTGGTTGCAATGCCGGACCATGTCCGGTTTACATCTATATGTGTTCACTGGTGGTTCAGGAGTTGCTCTGGGTAGGATAGTATTCACATTACCCCTCTCTGGTGTGTTTTACAAGGCTTTTCTGACGACCTCACTTCGGAGCCTCACAGACACACGTCCATCTTGGGTGCTGGCTAGCTCCGCCCCTCCACACTGATATGTTTTATCAAAATATACCTCATAATAAACAAACTGCTTTGAACCGGAAAAGGTTTAGATTTCAGAATAGTTTGGATTTTGAGATGTTTCTTTATTTGCATCTATAAAATGGAGAGGGGATGGGACCAAGGTTTAACATTAATATCTTAATTAGAGAATATTAACATGGCATAATGCAGCAACTTAAAGGTATACTGAACCCAATTTTTTTTTATTTCATGATTAAGATAGAGCATGCAATTTTAAGCAAATGTCTTATTTTCTCCTATTATCATTTTTTCTTCGTTCTCTTGGTATCTTTATTTGAAAAAGCAGGAATGCAAGCTTACATTTAGCCACCAATCAGCAAGCACTACCCAGGTTCTGAACCAAAGATGGGCCGTCTCGTAAGCTTACATTCCTGCTTTTTCAAATAAAGATACCAAGATAATGATGAAAACTTAATAGGACTAAATTAGAAAAAAAATTGGATTCAGTATTCATTTAAGGGTAGAGTTATATAATTTTTTATTACTTTTGTGTACATAGTAACATTAGAAATATAGTACAATACTGTATAGAAACGTAACAGCTGATGTTTTAAATAAAGACCAGTATTGGCATTTTATAACACAAAAAAAAAACTAAAGATGCAGGCAGAGAAGAGTGTAACTTGCTGGTGGGGGGAGGGGGGCATTGTACTTTTTAATACATTAGCTATTAATGTAAGAGTCTGGATTTCAGAACAATTACAGATTTGGGGATTTGTATCTGTATACTGTTATAAAATTATAATATAGTGTATATGTGATGTTGATACTTTTTCCCTGTAAGATCTGAAGAGTGGAGAAAGGTCAGCAAATCTCAGAAGGAGACGCTGGGTCTGACTGTTCGGGATGATGGAGAATTCTGGTAAGAGATATCTGTACATCAAGAATGCCAAATAAAGGGAAAGAGAGAAAGAGAGCATATAGATCAATTAATGACAGGTTGATGATGAAATCTGCTTGTAGGTCACTTGTCACCATGTCACAAGACTGAGAGGCTAAAAAGTATTGATAGATTAAGGCCTAGATTTAGAGTTTGGCGTTAGCCGTGAAAACCAGCGTTAGAGGCTCCTAACGCTGGTTTTAGGCTACCGCCGGTATTTGGAGTCACTCAAAATAGGGTCTAACGCTCACTTTTCAGCCGCAACTTTTCCATACCACAGATCCCCTTACGTCAATTGCGTATCCTATCTTTTCAATGGGATCTTTCTAACTCCGGTATTTAGAGTCGTTTCTGAAGTGAGCGTTAGACATCTAACGACAAAACTCCAGCCGCAGGAAAAAAGTCAGTAGTTAAGAGCTTTCTGGGCTAACGCCGGTTTATAAAGCTCTTAACTACTGTACTCTAAAGTACACTAACACCCATAAACTACCTATGTACCCCTAAACCGAGGTCCCCCCACATCGCCGACACTCAAATAAATTTTTTTAACCCCTAATCTGCCGACCGCCACCTACGTTATCCTTATGTACCCCTAATCTGCTGCCCCTAACACCACCGACCCCTATATTATATTTATTAACCCCTAATCTGCCCCCCACAACGTTGCCTACACCTGCCTACACTTATTAACCCCTAATCTGCCGACCACAAAGCGCCGCCACCTACGTTATCCTTATGTACCCCTAATCTGCTGCCCCTAACACCGCCGACCCCTATATTATATTTATTAACCCCTAATCTGCCCCCCACAACGTCGCCTTCACCTGCCTACACTTATTAACCCCTAATCTGCCGACCGCAAAGCGCCGCCACCTACGTTATACTTATGTACCCCTAATCTGCTGCCCCTAACACCGCCGACCCCTATATTATATTTATTAACCCCTAATCTGCCCCCCACAACGTCGCCTCCACCTGCCTACACTTATTAACCCCTAATCTGCCGAGTGGACCTGAGCGCTACTATAATAAAGTTATTAACCCATAATCCGCCTCACTAACCCTATAATAAATAGTATTAACCCCTAATCTGCCCTCCCTAACATCGCCGACACCTAACTTCAATTATTAACCCCTAATCTGCCGACTGGAGCTCACCGCTATTCTAATAAATGGATTAACCCCTAAAGCTAAGTCTAACCCTAACACTAACACCCCCCTAAGTTAAATATAATTTAAATCTAACAAAATAAATTAACTCTTATTAAATAAATTATTCCTATTTAAAGCTAAATACTTACCTGTAAAATAAATCCTAATATAGCTACAATATAAATTATATTTATATTATAGCTATTTTAGGATTTATATTTATTTTACAGGTAACTTTGTATTTATTTTAACCAGGTACAATAGCTATTAAATAGTTAAGAACTATTTAATAGCTAAAATAGTTAAAATTACAAATTTACCTGTAAAATAAATCATAACCTAAGTTACAATTAAAACTAACACTATACTATCAATAAATTAATTAAATAAAATACCTACAATTACCTACAATTAACCTAACACTACACTATCAATAAATTAATTAAATAAACTACCTACAATTAACCTAACACTACACTATCAATAAATTAATTAAATACAATTCCTACAAATAAATTCAAATAAATAAACTTGCTAAAGTACAAAAAATAAAAAAGAACTAAGTTACAAAAAATAAAAAATATCTACAAACATAAGAAAAATATTACAACAATTTTAAACTAATTACACCTACTCTAAGCCCCCTAATAAAACAACAAAGCCCCCCAAAATAAAAAATGCCCTACCCTATTCTAAATTACTAAAGTTAAAAGCTCTTTTACCTTACCAGCCCTGAACAGGGCCCTTTGCGGGGCATGCCCCAAGAAGTTCAGCTCTTTTGCCTGTAAAAAAAAACATACAATACCCCCCCCAACATTACAACCCACCACCCACATACCCCTAATCTAACCCAAACCCCCCTTAAATAAACCTAACACTAAGCCCCTGAAGATCATCCTACCTTGTCTTCACGTCACCAGGTATCACCGATCCGTCCTGGCTCCAAAATCTTCATCCAACCCAAGCGGGGGTTGGCGATCCATCATCCGGTGCCTGAAGAGGTCCAGAAGAGGCTCCAAAGTCTTCATCCTATCCGGGAAGAAGAGGCGATCCGGACCGGCAACCATCTTGATCCAAGCGGCATCTTCTATCTTCATCCGATGACGACCGGCTCCATCCTGAAGACCTCCACCGCGGACCCATCTTCTTCTGGCGACGTCCAACTGCAGAATGACGGTTCCTTTAAGGGACGTCATCCAAGATGGCGTCCCTCGAATTCCGATTGGCTGATAGGATTCTATCAGCCAATCGGAATTAAGGTAGGAATATTCTGATTGGCTGATGGAATCAGCCAATCAGAATCAAGTTCAATCCGATTGGCTGATCCAATCAGCCAATCAGATTGAGCTCGCATTCTATTGGCTGTTCCGATCAGCCAATAGAATGCAAGCTCAATCTGATTGGCTGATTGGATCAGCCAATCGGATTGAACTTGATTCTGATTGGCTGATTCCATCAGCCAATCAGAATATTCCTACCTTAATTCCGATTGGCTGATAGAATCCTATCAGCCAATCGGAATTCGAGGGACGCCATCTTGGATGACGTCCCTTAAAGGAACCGTCATTCTGCAGTTGGACGTCGCCGGAAGAAGATGGGTCCGCGGTGGAGGTCTTCAGGATGGAGCCGGTCGTCATCGGATGAAGATAGAAGATGCCGCTTGGATCAAGATGGTTGCCGGTCCGGATCGCCTCTTCTTCCCGGATAGGATGAAGACTTTGGAGCCTCTTCTGGACCTCTTCAGGCACCGGATGATGGATCGCCAACCCCCGCTTGGGTTGGATGAAGATTTTGGAGCCAGGACGGATCGGTGATACCTGGTGAGGTGAAGACAAGGTAGGATGATCTTCAGGGGCTTAGTGTTAGGTTTATTTAAGGGGGGTTTGGGTTAGATTAGGGGTATGTGGGTGGTGGGTTGTAATGTTGGGGGGGGGTATTGTATGGTTTTTTTTTACAGGCAAAAGAGCTGAACTTCTTGGGGCATGCCCCGCAAAGGGCCCTGTTCAGGGCTGGTAAGGTAAAAGAGCTTTTAACTTTAGTAATTTAGAATAGGGTAGGGCATTTTTTATTTTGGGGGCTTTGTTGTTTTATTAGGGGGCTTAGAGTAGGTGTAATTAGTTTAAAATTGTTGTAATATTTTTCTTATGTTTGTAGATATTTTTTTATTTTTTGTAACTTAGTTCTTTTTTATTTTTTGTACTTTAGCAAGTTTATTTATTTGTATTTATTTGTAGGAATTGTATTTAATTAATTTATTGATAGTGTAGTGTTAGGTTAATTGTAGGTAGTTTATTTAATTAATTTATTGATAGTGTAGTGTTAGTTTTAATTGTAACTTAGGTTAGGATTTATTTTACAGGTAAATTTGTAATTATTTTAACTATTTTAGCTATTAAATAGTTCTTAACTATTTAATAGCTATTGTACCTGGTTAAAATAAATACAAAGTTACCTGTAAAATAAATATAAATCCTAAAATAGCTATAGTATAAATATAATTTATATTGTAGCTATATTAGGATTTATTTTACAGGTAAGTATTTAGCTTTAAATAGGAATGATTTATTAAATAAGAGTTAATTTATTTTGTTAGATTTAAATTACATTTAACTTAGGGGGGTGTTAGTGTTAGGGTTAGATTTAGCTTTAGGGGTTAATCCATTTATTAGAATAGCGGTGAGCTCCGGTCGGCAGATTAGGGGTTAATAATTGAAGTTAGGTGTCGGCGATGTTAGGGAGGGCAGATTAGGGGTTAATACTATTTAATATAGGGTTAGTGAGGCGGATTAGGGGTTAATAACTTTATTATAGTAGCGCTCAGGTCCGGTCGGCAGATTAGGGGTTAATAAGTGTAGGCAGGTGGAGGCGACGTTGTGGGGGGCAGATTAGGGGTTAATAAATATAATATAGGGGTCGGCGGTGTTAGGGGCAGCAGATTAGGGGTACATAAGGATAACGTAGGTGGCGGCGCTTTGCGGTCGGCAGATTAGGGGTTAATTATTGTAGGTAGGTGGAGGCGACGTTGTGGGGGGCAGATTAGGGGTTAATAAATATAATATAGGGGTCGGCGATGTTAGGGAACCAGATTAGGGGTACATAGGGATAATGTAATTAGCGGCGGTTTACGGAGCGGCAGATTAGGGGTTAAAAATAATATGCAGGGGTCAGCGATAGCGGGGGCGGCAGATTAGGGGTTAATAAGTGTAAGGTTAGGGGTGTTTAGACTCGGGGTACATGTTAGAGTGTTAAGTGCAGACGTAGGAAGGGTTACCGCATAGCAAACAATGGGGCTGCGTTAGGAGCTGAACGCGGCTTTTTTACAGGTGTTAGGTTTTTTTTCAGCTCAAACAGCCCCATTGTTTCCTATGGGGGAATCGTGCACGAGCACGTTTTTGAGGCTGGCCGCGTCCGTAAGTAACTCTGGTATCGAGAGTTGAAGCTGCGTTAAAAATGCTCTACGCTCCTTTTTTGAAGCCTAACACAGCCTTTATGTGGACTCTCGATACCAGAGTTATTTTTATGGTGCGGCCAGAAAAAAGCCGGCGTTAGTTTTTCGGGTCGTTACCGACAAAACTCCAAATCTAGGCCTAAGACATTTAGGGCTAGAGTAGAAGTGCTAAAAGGTGTATGCATGTGTGTGTATGTGTATGTGTGTGTCTTAATGTATATATGTATATGTATATATATATATATATATATACATATATGTGTGTGTGTATATATATATATATATTTCTACAGTATATATAATCATTTAAAGGGACGTGAAACTAAAACATTTTATTTCATGATTCAAATAGAGCATGTCATTTTAAACAATTTTCAAATATTCCCTGTTCTCTTGGTATCTTTTGTTGAAAAGCAGGGACATAAGCTCAGGAGTGTGCATGTGTCTGGAGCACTATATGGTAGCAGTTTTGCAAAAATGGTATTTATTTGCAAGAGCACTAGATGGCAGTGCTATTTCCTGCCATATAAGGCTCGAGACACCAACCTATGTATCTCTTTAAAAAAAAATACCATGAGATCAAAGCACATTTGATAATAGAAGTAAATTGGAAACTTTTTTTAAATTGTACACTGAATCACAAAAACAACATTTTTACATTTCATGTCCCTTTAAGTTATGGTGGAGATAAATGTGTAAGATTAAAATCCTCCATTTCATAAAAATAAGCGCCATAGAATTATTGCATAGGCAATTAGCACATCAATGCTTGCTCTTTCCCAGAAGTACTCTGTATACATTGTTACCAATGCAGCAGAGGATAGAAATACAATATCTCATGCTTTTTGCTCCAGTATTGTGTTTCACCACAGAGATCCCCTTGTGGGGTAAGTGTAGCAAAATTAAAATGACTTCTGGACAGCTGTTTCAAGCTTAGTACAGTAGCTCTCATCAGCAGAAGATAGGTTTCATTTGCTGCTAAGTGGAGCTCATTTCCAGGGCAAAAGCAATATTAATTTAAGTTATGGTGGAGATAAAAGCATGAGATTAAAATCCCTTATTTCATAAAAATAAAAGCCATAGAATTATTGCATAGGAAATTAACACATATAGGCAAGTACCCCGCTTGCTCTTCCCCAGAATTACGCCATATACATTGTTATATATGTGTGTATGTACATATATGTACATATATTTATATATAGACATCCAGAGAGGTGTAGTGCTCAGAAAAGGAAGAGATCACAAAAAAGTGCATATAAGGTGCAGTTGATCCAAAGGCAAACAAATTGTAAATCCAAAACTTTATTCCAACGATAAAAAGATGTATAAAACGATGTATAAAACATACAAAGCCAGCAAAGAGAAAGTCAATCAGATAGCTGAACTGATCCTCACTCAGACGCGTTTCATGCACATGCGCACTTGTTCACTGCTATATATATATATATATATGTTACGTGTAGTGTCAGATATCCGAGTAATCCTATGATTACCCAGGTAAAACGGACATTACCCAAGTGGCTGTGGTTAAAGCCCGATGTACTGTAATTCTCCTCTAACATCCACTCCAGTGAAGGCAAAAAAGATAGTGAAGATGGGGGAATTACAGTTCATCATATATATGTTTGATGCAGTGACTCATTGAACACTGAGGGGATTTATGATCTTACATTGTGCTTTACCCATAGCCGCTTGGGTAATGTCCATTTTACCCGGGTAATCCTAGGATTACCCAATATCTGACTTTACCCCTAACATATATATATATATATATATATATATATATTTATATGTGTGTGTGTGTACCTATGTGATTATTTTTGTATGTGTATGTATGTGTGCAGTGTTTTAAACATATAGTTGAATAGAACATCATTGTTAAAAAGTTGGTGTAGAACTCCACTATTTGACCGTTGGCTTAGCGTTCCTTTGGTTTAGTGCTTGAGCTATACCAACATGAGCTTTTCAACAAGCCCCCATATAGGTCTAAGTGAGGGTTTTAGTGAGGAAGTGCACTATATGAAACACATCAGCAACGTTTCAAGATAAATTGCATTACAAAAAAAAGTTTTCTTTTAAACAAGATTTTTACATGGCTCTAAGACCGACAAGTGGGGTGTTCATAGAGTGTAAAAAAAAAGTTACAAATAAGCCAAGAATTTTTTATATGCAATATATATATATTGTAAAGTTGCTTAGAAAAGTATTAGAATGCCTTGTTAACACAACTGCAAACTGTAGGATGAAGAATAAGGTCACAGGAAATTGCATTTCAAACTCTTTATAGAGTATTAATCAAGATATATTTGGTAAGATCTCTATTTTCAAAGTGTTTTTTTTTGTGTGGAAACCTCTTAGGCAATATAGCATATAGACTTAAAATATTAAAGGTACAGTAAACACCTTATAATTACAAGACATTTTTATTGTGTTACTATAGAACAACATATCAGCCAAGTCTAAATGTTTATAAAACAAATTAACATCATTTTACTGCAATTGATTTCAATAGCCAAACTCCACCCACCATTTGCCCTATTTGGAGGAGCCAATCTGGGCTTTAGGCTGCAGACAACAAGGCTAACCGCTGTCATAATGTTAGTATAAAATGCATTGTTTTGCAGTTAACAGTTATAATCCTTTAGGGAAAGATATGTAGGAGAGTTAATCTTGAGAAGTTGGTAGGTGCATTTCAAGTGCTGAGAATTAGAAAATCAAAATTACATGAAAAGGGGGCAAGATAAATAATACAAATAAAATATTGCAAAGTTGTTTAATTATGTATAGTTAAACATTTTAAATAGAAATGTCAAGGGCCTCTATTTATCAAGGTCTGGCGGACCTGATCCGACAGTGCGGATCAGGTCCGCCAGACCTCGCTGAATACGGCGAGCAATACGCTCGCCGTATTCAGCATTGCACCAGCAGCTCACAAGCAACGCCGCCCCCTGCAGACTTGCCGCCACCAGCAGGGGGGTGTCAATCAACCCGATCGTACTCGATTGGGTTGATTTCCGGCGATGTCTGTCCGCCTGCTCAGAGCAGGCGGACAGGTTATGGAGCAGCGGTCTTTGTGACTGCTGCTTCATAACTGCTGTTTCTGGCGAGCCTGCAGGCTCGCCAGAAACACGGGGCATCAAGCTCCATTTGGAGCTTGATAGATAGGCCACAAGGTGTTTACATAGTAACATAATAACATAGTAGATGAGGTTGAAAAAAGACCAAAGTCCATCGAGTTCAACCTATACAAATATAAAATACTTACAAAAAGCTCCAGTTAAGCTTAAATAATCCCACTAAAAGGTGACCCATTTAATACAAGCAATCGTATTCATGAATTTTGTTTCTAGACAGAAATGTATCCATGTGGCATTCTCTACCTTCTTTGGTAATGAGTTCCACAATGTTATTGCTCTTACAGTGAAAAAACGTTTCCGTTGCAGGAGATTAAATCCCCTTTCCTCCAACCTTAAATTGTGACCTCTTGTCACAAACAATTTTCTTGGAATAAACAGAGATTCTACCATCTCTGTATATGGTCCTTGAATATATTTATATAAAGTAAGCATGTCACCTCTCAAGTGCCTTTTTTCTAAAGAAAACAGACCCCGTTTGGCTAGCCTCTCCTTATAGCTTAAATTCTCCATTCCCCTTATTAGCTTATTAGTTTCCAGACGATGATGCTTAGCTGTGTAAAAGAGTATAAAGGTAGTAGAAGCGTTATCTGATTTGTTAACAGGAGCCAGTGATGCAGAGAAAGATCAGCAACAGGAGTCTGCAAAACTGCAGAATTATACAGTATGTGAACAGGCCAGGGTCCAAACCAGAGAGGCAGTCCAAAACCAAGTGTCATGGTGAAGGGAAAAGGCAGTAGCAGAGGTCAGGGCACAAAGTCCATTAACTAACAAATCAGTCCTCAGGAAGCAGATCTTAGTAAAAGGGGTATAAAAAAAAGTGTAGCCCAAAAACTTTGCCAGAATTAGGTTCAGAATAACAGGCCAGGAACAGGAGCACTTCAGTATCCATGGGAATAACCAAGCACTGAATGGGAGTCTGATATGACCTTTTAACACCTCCCATTCAGGCTTTGTGCCAGGAACAGACCAGGTTGCCAGGTAATAAAGAGCACATACCGTATAGAACAGAAGACAGGAAGCACAACAGGACATCCGGAGAGCCATCCCGAGAGCCAACCGAGCTAAGCCAATTACTTAGCATGGCCCCTAGCTCTGTCTGCACCAGATATTCCATCCACTGCTGACAGCAGCACGGCCACAGTTGCGCTGAAGCACCCAGGCCTGCAGTAAGTACAGCGAGGCCCCTGCCATGCTGAGAGGCTGCACATTAACTTATTTTCCTAAATACTTTATCACTAAGCTCAAAGTGTAGCTGTAGGATTTCTGCATACTACTTTGAACATCTTGCATTCCTCAGTATATCTCTTATGCTGCAGGATGACTTTTGAAGATTGGTGCACAAACTTCACCCACGCTGATGTGTGTCGAATCATAAATACATCATGTCTAAGTCGCCACAAAACCTGGGAAAAGGCAGAGGCGCAAGGATCATGGACTAAAAATTCTGAGACTCTCTTAAATCGTTCCGGAGGATGCTATAATAATAAAGATACTTTCCTTCAGAACTCACAGGTGAATGAGATATTTGTGAACTGTATATACAGATATAGGACAAAACATTTTATGTATGGTTGAATGGAAGGCTCCAACCAAGGAGTGTGTGGCGCACAAATCATTGGCAAACACCTATATTAATGAATAAAGTTAATTGACTTGCCTATTACACTGCTAAATTGGATCTATAATATTTCAACAAATATGCTTTTAAAGGTTTAATCCAAAAATAGACTAATGCCAGGATACAGTTATATAAATGGAGGTAGACCAATTCATGCAAAATTATGTATAAATATATATATATATCACGTACAAAAGAAATGACGATCGCGCTATCCAATATACTATACTATATATATATATATATATATATATATATATATATATATATATATATATATATATATATATATATATATATATATAGGGCTACCTTGTGGTTTAAACATTTTTTGAAATATTTTGAATAATATTTATTTCATAATACATTAAGGGCCAGATTACAAGTGGAGCTATCTTGTGGTTTAAACATTTTTTGAAATATTTTGAATAATATTTATTTCATAATACATTAAGGGCCAGATTACAAGTGGAGCACAAACGTTTGCACGCAAACAATAAGGGGTTTATTGCGGGTGTTTGCACTCGTCGGGTTTACCGCTGGTATTATGAATTGAAAGTAAATGGCATCGCTTTGGCGATTTATGCTAGAATGATTACCGCGTCCTCAGAGCTCTAGTTAACTGTTTTGCGAACCGAAAACGTGTCACAAAACACATCAAAAAATACTTTACAAAGTAAAGATACATTCATAATAACAGCATCTAATAAAAATCATTAAAATAAAATATTGTACACAAACGTTATAAAGGCACAAAGATATGAGATCTCAGGTGTTAGAAAAAAAAAGCAGACAAAGAGTTTTAACGCTCGAGTGGGAGCGTTAATTAGCGCTCCACTTGTAATCTGGCCCTAAGTCGGTTTGTAAAAAATTAAACCTTCACAATTAAGCATTAACTCTTCATGTTTATATATTTATATATTATATCTTAGTTATTGTGTAAAACAATGAAAAATTATTACAGCACATACCGTTTAGACATAAAAACTGATTGTATCATTTTTATAGTCACCAAAAAGGTGTGATAACTCTAGTAATGGGATACATAAAAGGATTGGGCTCTCATTTAGTGGTATATTTTATATTAACATGCTTTACTCAAGTGTCTTTTTAATAGAATATTTGCATTGTGATTCCCTTCATCACAATATTGTTTCTAATTCCTTTAGTACCTGTTTGAAGTGAGGAAGAAAGAAGATAACGTATTAATTTCACTGCAGCAAAAAGACAACCGAGCTCTCAAGAAGGAGGGCAGAGGAGACTACTTCATCATAGGTTTTGAAATTTTTAAGGTATGAAAGTACAAGCAGCTAGTCTTACATTTATACTGAGGAAAGCTGTGGGCGGAGCCAAGCAGCCATTTTCGACTGCTAATAAACAATTATTTAAAAGTTTCATGCACTTCTTACAAGCTTATAAATGTGGAACCGTTGCAAGATGCTTGTCTGGTATGTAACAATAGCAATAAAGAATAAGTATTGGGTCTAGACCGTCTCTTTTAATATACAATGTAATATTTACATAATACCAATATTTTCTCACCTATATTTGCAATTTCCTTTTTTATTAACACTAAAAATGTTTCGGGCTCTCCAGTCTATATAAATCTACTTTCAGGGACCAGCTATACTAACTAAGCTGATTTTTAATCTTGCCTCAGCCTGGTTTTTGTCTGCTTCAGCTAGCCTTTACTTGTCAAGCCAGTAACAAAATCTGTATATCTCAAATATACAAAAATAGAATTAGACATAACTTCCAAAGATTGATGTAACTTTCAACTTTGATAAATAATGTATTTTGATCTGGCAATTAAACTAAATTGTAAATGAAAGTTGTTTTAATCACAAAGTGAAAAGAGCATCTGCGTATGGTTAAAAGAACACTGCACTGTAAAATGTGTTCCCCCTTAAAGGACATTAAACACCTCTTGGTTTTGTGTGGAAATTGTGTTTCCTGCCACCCTCCCTAGGAAGCCAAAATAGCAAAATCTGTAACCTTCAAATACTGCAAATTCGATTATCCTAGTTTATGAAAGTATAATCTAGATTTTATTAGACACATAGACGAGTATTTTGCATTACTTTCTTTACTACTCAGTATGCAGCACTTAAAAGTATAACAAGCATCATCAATACAATGATATTAAAACAGAACAGATAATAAAGAATAACAATAAGTATCTAAGGTGTATGCTAACTTATAACTCCAGGAAAAAAGTGACCAATCAGAATAGGAGTAGTGACCATAAACAGACCAATACGCAGTCAAACCTCCTCTTTCTTGTCTGATGCTCACGATTAAGGAATGTGAAAGAACAATAAAAAGTCCAAACAGTCCCAAACAACAAAGAATAAAATATGCAAAGAAGAAGCTGAAGATCTGGAGTGAGAACCTCTTGGGAATGAAAAATTTGTTTGAAGAAGGAAGTCTAGTCCAGGGTCCACTTGAAGGAAAACGGTCCTCTTGTGAAGAAGGCAGGAATCCAGAGGTGAGAAAAGGATTCTGTTCAGTTGGAAACTATCAAAACAAAATTCATTAATAAAATATGACCATAAAAGGGTGGGTAAAAACATTTGAGGTGGGAAAATACTTGTCTCTGTGTCTTTAATAAAATCTAGATTATACCTTCATAAAGTAGGATAATCTGAATTTTATTACAAGACCAGAGACTCCTATTTTGCAAGTTTAAAGTATCTTAAGAAAATAAATTTAGTGAGGCATGTTGAATGGGTCTGAAATAAAACTGTTTAAAAATAAAGTCCGAAGACCAATCTGCCGCTCTCAGAATTTGTTGAAGAGGAGCAGATTTCAAAAAGGCTTTCGAAGCAGCAGAACCTCTAACTGAATGAGCTGAGAAAGAAATATCAATCCCGGCTTCTTTCATGACCCATTTAACCCACCTCACGATGGCATGAGAAGGAACAAAGGAAATGAGAAGTTGATTGTCAGAAGGTTTTCTGAAAGACAAAGTTCTTGATTCATACGATTTCAAACATTCCACCACACATAGAGAAGGTTCAGAAGGAAGATAAGGATAGAAAATAGAAGTAGAAAGAGTCTTAGAGACAGAAAAAAGGTAACTCCCTCTGGAAAAAAAGCCATTTAGAATTCCAATCTAAGGCTTTGACATCAGAAACTCTTCTAAAAGATATTAAACAAAGAAGAGTAGCAAGTTTAGACGAAAGTTGTTTTAGGGACAAAGAAATATTATCAGGCCAGGATTTGAAAAGAGAAAAAATTAGATCCACATCCCAGAAAAACTCATGTTTAGGAATTGGAGGATGCTTTAATCTGATGGCCTTAAGCACCCTACAAACTAAAGGGTGTTTACCCACAGAAAGATTATTAATTAAATTATGTCTGGCAGAAATAGCCGAACGATGATGAGATCCCCAATCCGCCACTAAATTTGATTGAAAATTAAGGATCTGGTAGGGGAAAGAATTGATTTCTGTTTGTTCATAATAAAACCTAAAGATTCCAATAAGAAAATTGTAGAAGAGAGATGAACCATGAAGAGAGAGAAAATCCTGGTCCGTAATTAAGATGTCGTCCAAATAAATTATCAGACGAACACCCCGAAGTCTCAACCAAGTCACCACGGGTTTGAGTAATTTGGTGAAACTCCAAGGGGCAGAGGACAGACTAAAAGGAAGGCAGGTGAAATTCCAATATTGGTCCTCCCAACGGAAGGTCAAAAACGTCCAATGTTCTTGGGCGATTGGCACAGTTAGATAGGCGTCTGTAAGATCTAGACAAACCAACCAATAGTTTTCTCTTAAACATTCTCTCAGCAAATGTATACCTTCCATTTTGAAATTATGGTATGCATCATAAGCATTTAGGGATTTTAGATTTATAACCGGTCTGTATTGATTGTTTTTCTTTTTGACCAGAAATAAGTTGCTTAAATAGATATTGTGAGGCTGATGTATGGGGAGAATTGCTTTTTTGGAAAAAAGGGTTGAAATTTCGTTTTGGACTAGAATTTTGTCTTCTTGAGAGAAATGAATGGGCTGAGGAAGTTTTATCTGGATAGGAAGAGAGATGAATTCTATATGAATGCCTGATACTGCTTGAAGAACCCAAGGGTCCGTGGTGATTGAAACCAAATTTTGGCCAAATAAGGCAATTCTGTCACCAATTCTGCGAGAGGAAGAAAGAACATGGAGCTTGTCTTGCTCTTGCTCTGCCTCTGAAACCTCTTTGATTCCATGGACATCCTGAAAAAAAAGAGGTTGAGGGTTTTTGGAAGTTTCTTTGGTATGGTTATTAATATTGGGAAGGATAATGGGACTGGAAGTATTGAGACCTGGATAGGAAAGGTTGACGGCCGGGAAAGCGGCCTCTGCCTCTCCCGGCCCTGTCAGAGAAATTCTGGTTGGGGTAAAAAAAAATTCTTGACAGAATTAGAAAATGTATTAACATATTGGTTTATATCTTTTAAATAAGAGTCTCCAAACAAAAGGTCATTCTCATCAGAGGCAATATCATTAGAGGCGAAATCAGATATTTTTGGTTCAATTTTGCGCAAAATGTTGCGTCGTCTTTCAAGGGACATAGCAGTGTTAGTGTTACCCACAAAAGAGGAGTCTTTGAACCCATTCACGTATAATATAAGGATCCAAAGGGGAATTTTCTGCAACTCCTTGCTCTGATATCTCAAATAACTTAGTTAAAGGACCCACAGAATCAAGTAACTTGTCCTGACAGATCTTCCACAATCTGTCAATACCTTTCATTAGCTTATAACCTGGGGCACCAATACATTTTAAAATTTTTGGGTCAACCTCAGGGGTAATGGAAGCATTTTTGGGGAGTAAAGGGCAAGGACACTCCGCTCTCATTTTATTACGGGTTTGCTTTTTTAAAGGTTTTCAGAGTTGATAATCTATAAATTTTGCCACATCAATAGATGGACACCATTCAGCAGAACGAGGATGATGTAATTCATCTGTGTTAAATCAGGGGTTACCTAAGCAGTCAGTAAACTCAACTTCTTCCTCATTAAAATCTTTTAATTTCTTATGCTTTTTAACTGCAGGAGAATAATTTAAATTATCAGAATCATTATAAAGAGAATCTGAATTAATATCAGTATAATCTTCCTCATAGGAACTATTAGAATTTGAGGAAGCTATTTTCTCAAAGGATTTAATTTTTAATTTTTATTTTGAAATTACACTAGAATCTCCCATTTGGGTACACTTGGGATGCAGGGTTCTTTTGACAGCGGTTTTTGTTCCTTTGCTGTGAGGAATTGGTGTGTCAGAAAGTAGCTGACAAGACTTAGAAATAAGTTTTTTACTTGCTTTGATGGCAATAGAAGGATTTTTCCTTTTTAAAGATTTATTTGTCTCTTTAATACCCATTAATGAGGACATTTTATTATACAAACTATTCATGGATGAATCATTCATTGTTTGTACAGTTTAACCAGTTAAAGGAGTTGTACATTCTGGATTTTCAGATATTTTAACAAATAGATGAGAATATTTATATATATATATATATATATATATATATATATATATATATAAACAAATACTCCAAACTTAACACTATAGCTGTATTAAACAATTAAACCACCTAAAAAACAGAAATCTCTCTGACAGAAAAAAAAAAAAATTGCAAGAAAAATCGGCTTGAACAACTTAAACGACCAGATGGCAATGTAGGCTAGATAATGTCTAAGAAAACAAGCACTTAGCTGAAAGAAAAATATAGATGGCAACAAAGTTACTACAGATAACTGGAGTGTTGCGATGTCTGACTGAGAAGAAGTACTGCGTCAGAGCGAGTGGGCGGGAAAGGAGAAAGACGGCCCACAAAATTGCGGCAGGCGGAAGCGCACGACTACATAGGAGACGGAGGGGAAAACAAAAAATAATGAAGAAACGGTAAGATAGATAGATAAAATGGGACAATGAAATAAAACAAAAAATGGAAGTGCAACTAATCGGAAAAACAGCGAGAACCAGCCAAATAAAAAAGGCCAAAAAGAAAAAGGGGAAACCAATAAAACGGAAGCAAATAAAACAAAATAAAATAGATAACAATACCTATATTAGGATAAAATGAAAAATAAGATAATGACAACACATATACCATATATCGAAAACTGTAAATATTAGAGAGAAATATTTGCACTACTTTTCTCAAGCTGAGCAGCAAAAGAAAGGGGAGGTTTGGCTGCGTATTGGTCTGTTTATGGTCACTACTCCTATTCTGATTGGTCACTTTTTTCCTGGAGTTATAAGTTAGCATACACCTTAGCTACTTATTGTTATTCTTTATTATCTGTTCTGTTTTAATATCATTGTATTGATGATGCTTGCTATACTTTTAAGTGCTGCATACTGAGTAGTAATGAAAGTAATGCAAACTAGGAGTCTCTGGTCTTGTAATAAAATCAAATAAATATTATAAGCAATTTGTAGTATTTTTAAAATCTATCTTACAAAATATATTATTATTTATTATCTAATCTTCCCTTAACCCCTTCACTAACGGGAATGCCAGAGAAAAATGTACCCAAAATGCTGAATAATTTTTAGCATTTTTTCTATCACTGTTTTTCTATCACTGTTTCGATTTACAACCATTCCTCCTGGAACCTAACCCCGGTGTAAACTGAGGGCTACCTGTATATATATATATATATATATATATAAATATATATATATATATATATATATATATATATATATATATAGTATGTGTGTGTGTATATATATATATATATATATATATATATACACAGTATCCCACAAAAGTGAGTACACCCCTCACATTTTTGTAAATATTTTATTATATCTTTTCATGTGACAAAACCGAAGAAATTACACTTTGCTACAATGTAAAGTAGTGAGTGTACAGCCTGTATAAAAGTGTAAATTTGCTGTCCCCTCAAAATAACTCAACACACAAGAATTAATGTCTAAACCGTTGGCAACAAAAGTGAGTACATCCCTAAGTGGAAATGTCCAAATTGGGCCCAATCAGCCATTTTCCCTCCCCCGTGTCATGTGACTCATAAGTGTTACAAGGTCTCAGGTGTGAATGGGGAGCAGGTGTGTTAAATTTGGTGTTATCGCTCTCACACTCTCTCATACTGGTCACTGGAAGTTCAACATGGCACCTCATGGCGAAGAACTCTCTGAGGATCTAAAAATAAGAATTGTTGCTCTACATTAAGATGGCCTAGGCTATAAGAAGATTGACAAGACCCTGAAACTGAGCTGCAGCAGGTTGGGCAAGACTATACAGTGGTTTCACAGGACAGGTTCCACTTAGAACAGACCTCGCCATGGTCGACCAAAGAAGTTGAGTGCACATGCTCAGTGTTATATCCAGAGGTTGTCTTTAGGAAATAGACATATGAGTGCTGCCAGCATTGCTGCAGAGGTTGAAGGGGTGGGGGGTCAGCCTGTCAGTTCTCAGACCATACGCCACACACTGCAACAAATTGGTCTGCATGGCTGCCATCCCAGAAGAAAGCCTCTTCTAAAGATGATGCACAAGAAAGCCTGCAAACAGTTTGCTGAAGACAACCAGACTAAGGACATGGATTACTGGAACCATGTCCTGTGGTCTGATGAGACCAAGATAAACTTATTTGATTCAGATGGTGTCAAGTGTGTGTGGCGGCAACCAGGTGAGGAGTACAAAGACAAGTGTGTCTTGCCTCCAGTCAAGCATGGTGGTGGGAGTGTCATGCTCTGGGCCTGCATGAGTGCTGCTGGCACTGGGGAGCTACAGTTCATTGAGGGAACCATAAATGCCAATTTGTACTGTGACATACTGAAGCAGAGCATGATCCCCTCCCATCGGAGACTGGGCCGCAGGCCAGTATTCCAACATGATAACGACCCCAAACACACCTCTAAGACGACCACTGCCTTGCTAAAGAAGCTGAGGGTAAAGGTGATGGACTGGCCAAGCATGTCTCCAGACTTTATCCCTATTGAGCATCTGTGGGGCATCCTCAAACAGAATGTGGGGGAGCACAAGGTCTCTAACATCCACCAACTCTGTGATATCGTCATGGAGGAGTGGAAGAGGACTCCAGTGGCAATCTGTGAAGCTCTGGTGAACTCCATGCCCAAGAGGGTTAAGGTAGTGCTGGAAAATAATGGTGGCCACACAATATATTGACACTTTGGGCCCAATTTGGACATTTTCACCTAGGGGTGTACTCACTTTTGTTGCCAACGGTTTAGGTGTGTTGAGTTATTTTTAGGGGACGGCAAATTTACAATGTTATACAGGCTGTACACTCACTACTTTACATTGTAGCAAAGTGTCATTTCTTCAGTGTTGTCACATGAAAAGATATAATAAAATATTTACAAACGTGAGGGGTGTACTCACTTTTGTGGGATACTGTATATATATATATATCCACACACACACACACATATATATATATATATAGTATATAAATATTAAGTATCTAAAAATGGTGATATGCTTTTATGCAGATGTGGGATCTTTTTAAAGATCTCATCGCTGTATACCTTATTTCCTTTGGTTTGGTGCCTGCCCAAAGCAAAAGAGATTGTGAATGTGTTGTGGCATAATGTAATGGGATGTTATTTTTATTTCTTGCATTTTAAACATGCTTCTGATGAAAAGTTTGACCTGCATCTATGCATTATATAGATCCCAACGCTGTGTCACCACTGAGTGCATTTATGAGTCTATTACCTCCCAAGATCTGTGACTTTTTACAAGGTGGCCTTTTAAAATAGTGACGTCCTTCATTTTCTGATTAATAACTGTCAGTCTGTCTTGCCCTATTTTAAAATAGTTGCATGTACCTTACACAATGAGAGATATGTGTGCCTTACTCCAAGATGGCTATTTGTGGCAGTTATATGTGCTTTTCAAGATAGATGTTTGTAGCAAAAATGCTTCTAGTAAACGTTATTATTGGTCTTTAGCAGCATACGCACATATGGTTTGAGGGCCCGTGCACCAGTATTCAAACACCACACCTTCTCAGAGAGTCAGCAGGGACACAATACACACCACCGCCAGGTCTCTGACCTTGAATACTGGTGCACAGGTCTCACAGCATATGTGCGTATGCCACTGAAAAACAGTAATAACTTTTACTTAAACATTGTTGCTAATGGAACTATATTGCAAAACTGTTTCTATTTAAAATTGAAATGTGCCCATGCATATTTCAATTTCGACCTTTCTATCCCTTTAAATCTATATAGTTGTCTGTGCCTTTTTACAAGATGGCAAACAGTAGCTTATATCTAGATAGCTGCCTGTGCCTCTTTCCAAGGTTACCTGTGCCTTACACATAGATTATTATAAATATGAAATGGGGTGGGGGGGTGCTTTGCCTTAAAATGCCCAGGCCTATTTTTGGTCCCAGTCCGGCCCTGTTAGGAACAGCTCTCTCGGCTGTCACTTTACAGCCAAGACTGCTGCAGCTTCCTGAAGCTGCGACGTCTATATACGTTATGCGGTACAATATATGCGGTACAATATATATATCAGGTTAAGGGGTTAATGTGTTCCCAATCACTTATACCAGCTTCACAGTAAAAAATGGAAGATAAATTGAACCTTTAAGTTTATTTTTTTATTCAATATAACTGCTCGTTGGAAGCATTGTTTATTGCTCTTAAAGACCTGTTCATGTAAATGGACTGACTCTACAGAAAAGTAGACCTGCTCATGTTATCACTCTTTGTATTAACAAATACCAATAACAGCTATTTTAGATGCAACAATCTCTAAAGAATCTGGTTCCCAGGGTAAAATTCCAAAAGGTGCCCCCTCCAAAATTCTAAATTGCAACCTTCCATGTCTCAGTGTCATTTATTTTTAAATGAAATACCCACAGGGACACCTACATTTGCTCACTTACACCGGCACCTCTAGACGTCCACATGTGCACAAACACACAGGCACACATAGACATCCACTTGCACACAGACAAACATCCACATAGACAATAAAGGGGAAAAAGATATACACAGGCAACCACATATGTTGAGATAGAAGCTTTGGGGATTTTTTTTAGAAATAGTATTATAATTCCAACAGCTTTTGAATCAGAGTTAAATGGTGAGGGTGTTGATATTGGTTTTCAAACTGGAATTTCCAGTCCCCTTCTTTACAATACTTTTACACTGGGGTTTGACTTTGACACAAGTTTAGCAATGCAGAAAATGGTGCATTATCCCCCTGTGCTTTACAAATTAACTTTTAATATAGACACCAGTTCAAAAATGTAGGACCCATGAAAAAAAAAAGGTTTACAGAATAGTATGTGTAAAGATAAATTGAACCTTTAAGTTTATTTTTTTATTCAATATAACTGCTCGTTGGAAGCATTGTTTATTGCTCTTAAAGACCTGTTCATGTAAATGGACTGACTCTACAGAAAAGTAGACCTGCTCATGTTATCACTCTTTGTATTAACAAATACCAATAACAGCTATTTTAGATGCAACAATCTCTAAAGAATCTGGTTCCCAGGGTAAAATTCCAAAAGGTGCCCCCTCCAAAATTCTAAATTGCAACCTTCCATGTCTCAGTGTCATTTATTTTTAAATGAAATACCCACAGGGACACCTACATTTGCTCACTTACACCGGCACCTCTAGACGTCCACATGTGCACAAACACACAGGCACACATAGACATCCACTTGCACACAGACAAACATCCACATAGACAATAAAGGGGAAAAAGATATACACAGGCAACCACATATGTTGAGATAGAAGCTTTGGGGATTTTTTTTAGAAATAGTATTATAATTCCAACAGCTTTTGAATCAGAGTTAAATGGTGAGGGTGTTGATATTGGTTTTCAAACTGGAATTTCCAGTCCCCTTCTTTACAATACTTTTACACTGGGGTTTGACTTTGACACAAGTTTAGCAATGCAGAAAATGGTGCATTATCCCCCTGTGCTTTACAAATTAACTTTTAATATAGACACCAGTTCAAAAATGTAGGACCCATGAAAAAAAAAAGGTTTACAGAATAGTATGTGTAAAGAAAGCAACTGATAAAAACACCTATTATACCCCCTAAATAAACTTAATATTTAATATTTTATCGGCACTGTAAACAATAAAAGTATAAAAAATATATACAGAGGGCCCAAATATCTCCCATACAGAAAAAATATTATAGAAAGAAACAATAATGTGATACACACGTTCCATGATTTTGATTGCACATTAGCATGCTATAACAGTAAAAGGATGTGCTTTTTTTATATAAGGAACATTAAAATTGCATTGGTTACATTAATTTTAACCAAAAACTTCTATTACCCAGTCATGTGTTACTGTTTGCACAAGGAGAAGTGCAAAATAACACACCACAATTTATTTATTGCACTAGCTCATAGTAAGCTGGGATTAGTAATTCAAAAATTACTGTTCTAGACCTGTACCAATAGCCAACACAGAAAGGGATACAAGTGTGTTCTATTAAGGAGTGACACTATTTTGCACCAGTTTTTTATGTTTTCACTTTGCAACGGAGATTCCATATTTTCAATACTCCAGGTGGAACAAAATAGAAAGTATCGTATTCACAAGCTTGAGGGACAAGAGAGGACTGCATTCTCCACCTATAAGAATCTGAGGTCTGTATTCCTACGGAAGAGATTGAAGAGTGGCAAATACGTCATCATTCCTACCACTTTCCTACCTGGTATCACCAGCGACTTTGTACTCAGACTATTTACAGATGAACCTTCCAAATTCAGGTATTTGACATATAAAATTTGCCACCATTATTTTTTCTGAAATAAGTATGTTCTTGTTTTCACACTTGATTAAGATGCAGATATGTACTTTAATTTAATGTGCTTTAATTTAAAAGGAACAGCAAACACCTTGAAGTCCTAATATACAATATTTATGGCTAGATTACAAGTGGAGCACAAATTAATGCTCAAGCTAGAATTTAGATTTTTGCGCTCGTATTATGAGTTGAAAGTAAACTGTTTTCGCTCTTGCGCTAACCAGACGAGTGCAAAAAGCCGAAGTTCGAATATCGCGTGCACATATATTTCACCAAAGAAGTTAATGAAGAAAAAAAAAACACCCCACTCTCACACAAACATGATTGCATATTCTCATTTCTACTAACTTAACAAGAAAATATGAATATTTCACATTCCAATGTTCTTGTTCTATTTATTCATAAATAAATATTTATAGGTATAGATATATACAGATATATATATAGGAATATCTATTTATAAATACATAGAACATATTCTGCTATGTGCAGAACATTGGAATGTGAAATATTTACAGTAAATACATAGTTAAAAAAAACTTTATTAGAACTTAATGTTGCACATTATGTAAATATGCTTTTACACGTTTTCGTCTACCTAACGGCAAAGGGCTCTAATGCACATTATATATATATATATATATATATATATATATATATATATATATATATATATACATACACACACACACACATAGAGAAGTACACTCACAGGAATGAACAACCAGCTAAACAGCATTATAAACCTAATAAAATAATCACACAACACAGACTTTTCTTGCATTTTTCTGCAAACAGTTCTTTCTATGCATTCCAATCTGGACTGATTTATAGACAGGAAGATCTTGTTCCTTTGCAAGCTGCTCGATAGCTCAGGTCTGGTTAAACTGATTAATTTTAGTTTGCTTGGCTTGCATATCTTTGCTGCAACACAAGCGGACAGCTCAACCTACTGGCTATTTTAATCAATGCACTGCTTCTCAATGCTTTTCAATAGCAGTCACATGACTGAAAAAAAAGGTTGTTATTCTGAAACGGTGTAAATTGAACCGTTGTAAACTGAGGGCTACCTGTATATAAAAGTGCACTCACAGGAACAAACAACTGGCTCAGTACCATTGTTAGCCTGTTCTATGGCGATTTACCACCTGGGTGCAACTTCTTTTAGCCCAGTAATGCTTTTCACAGAGTAGAACTCTCCTGTAGTATATCAGGCTGATCCCGCCTATTACGGTCAGTCCAGCACCGAAATACCAGGAAATTCCTCTCTGAACAAGGAACACAGCAACCCCATACAATCGTTTCAGCCTTCATTGGGCCTCGTCAGTGAGGTGTAGCCATATTCCTCTAAGCCTGGGATTTCGGAATTGCCTGGTATTTCGGTGCTGGACTGACCGTAATAGGTGGGATCAGACTGATATACTACAGGAAAGTTCTACTCTGTGAAAAGCATTACTGGGCTAAAAAGCTGCACCTAGGTGGTAAATCGCCATAGAACAGGCTAACAATGGTACTGAGCCAGTTGTTTGTTCCTGTGAGTGCACTTTTATATACAGGTAGCCCTCAGTTTACAACGGTTCAATTTACACCGTTTCAGAATAGCAACCTTTTTTTTCAGTCATGTGACTGCTATTGAAAAGCATTGAGAAGCAGTGCATTGATTAAAATAGCCAGTAGGTTGAGCTGTCCGCTTGTGTTGCAGCAAAGATATGCAAGCCAAGCAAACTAAAATTAATCAGTTTAACCAGACCTGAGCTATCGAGCAGCTTGCAAAGGAACAAGATCTTCCTGTCTATAAATCAGTCCAGATTGGAATGCATAGAAAGAACTGTTTGCAGAAAAATGCAAGAAAAGTCTGTGTTGTGTGATTATTTTATTAGGTTTATAATGCTGTTTAGCAAATGTTTTTGTTCATTTAACTTAGTTTAATTATATATTCTGTGTTGTGTGATTATTTTATTAGGTTTATAATACTGTTTAGCATTTAAAGTCTTCATTTCAAAGCTTTAAAAATAACGTATTAGGTGTTACTTATGCCAATTTTGAGAGGAGCTTGGAACCTAAATCCCTCACTTCCCATTGACTTACATTATAAACTGGGTTTCAATTTACAACGGTTTCGATTTACAACCATTCCTTCTGGAACCTAACCCCGGCGTAAACTGAGGGCTACCTGTATATATATATATATATATATATATATATATATATATACACATACATCTTTAGACATGTATATCTATGTATCTCAATGTTAAATCCCTTTGTATGAGACCTTATATCTTTGAGCCCTTATAAGTATTGTGTGCAATATTTTTTTTTTAAATATATTTTTTAGATGGTGTTATTGTGCGTATAACTACTTTGTAATGTATTTTTTATGTGTTTTGTTCCACTTTTTTGTTTAAAAAAACAATTAACCACAGCTCTGAGGACGCGGTAATCATTCTAACGTAAATCGCAATTGAACTTAAGTGATCGTGTTTACTTTCAGCTTGTAATACCAGCGGAATCTAACCTGTGCACAAACGATCACGACAACCTGATATCGCTTGTATGCAATCGTTTGCGCTCCACTCGTAACCTGGCCCTTAGTTGGGTATAATAAAACAACTTATCATTATACTTTCATTATTAATTTTTCCCCCTTGTCATTTAATTTAGCTCTGAAAATGGTGAATTTTTAAATCTTAGAGCTGGAAATTAACACTGCAGATGTCTCAAGGCTATCCCTGCTACATATCTTTCTCTAATTGGTTTTGACAGATAACAATTGCACAATAATTCCTTATATACTAATATAATGACAATAGTTAGCTTTGTTGTCTGCAGACTCAAGTCCATATAGGCTACTCCATATAAAGCAAATGGTGGGTGGAGTTTGGCTGTTGAAAAAAAAATTGTTAATTTGTTTTAGAAAAAATTGTAGGCTTGGCTGATATGTTATTGTATAGCAAGACAACAGAAGTGTCTTATAATTACACATTTCTGTCCCTTTAAGAGATAATCAGCTTTAAAAATTGACCATTTAGAAACTAGTTTTGGGAATCAATGGTGAAATAAGACCTGAAAATATTTACTTTTCTAAAAACTATAAGAAGGTGAAGTCTTAAAATTACTAACAAGCTTCTCATACTAATTTTACAGCTGTTCTTGTTAATTTGTGATGCCCTTTTAAATAATAAAGCTACACACTACAATAATGATATATGTACATACACACACAGTATCCCACAAAAGTGAGTACACCCCTCACATTTTTGTAAATATTTTATTATATCTTTTCATGTGACAACACTGAATAAATGACACTTTGCTACAATGTAAAGTAGTGAGTGTACAGCCTGTATAACAGTGTACATTTGCTGTCCCCTCAAAATAACTCAACACACAGCTATTAATGTCTAAACCGTTGGCAATAAAAGTGAGTACACCCCTAAGTGGAAATGTCCAAATTAAGCACAATTAGACATTCCCCCCCCCCCCCCCGGTGTCATGTGAATTGTTAGTGTTACAAGATCTTAGGTGTGAATGGGGAGCAGGTGTGTTAAATTTGGTGTTATCGCTCTCACCCTCTTTCATACTGGTCACTGGAAGTTAAACATGGCACCTCATGTAGGGTTGCCACCTGTCCCTTAAAATACAGAACACTTATAAGTTACACATGCTGCAGGGTGTGCAGGGAGGAATATGAATAGTGCTGTCCAGAAACACAATACATGTTCCTCCCTGCACACCCTGCAGCATGTGTAACTCAAGTGTCCAGGAAAACATGGCTGAGATGGCAACCCTAACCTCATGGCAAAGAACTCTCTGAGGATCTGAAAAAAATAATTGTTGCTCTACATAAATGTGATCTAGGCTATAAGAAGATTGCCAAGACCCTGAAACTGAGCTGCAGCACGGTGGGCAAGGCCATACAGCGGTTTCACAGGACAGGTTTGACTTAGAACAGGTCTCGCCATGGTCGACTCAAGTTGAGTGCACATGCTCAGCATCCTATCCAGACGTTGTCTTTGGGAAATAGACGTAAGAGTGCTGCAGAGGTTGAAGGGGTGGAGGGTCAGCCTGTCAGTGCTCAGACCATACGCTGCACACCAGAAGGAAGCCTCTTCTAAAGATGATGCACAAGAAAGCCCGCAAACAGTTTGCCTAAGACAAGCAGACTAAAGACATGGATTACTGGAATCATGTCCTGTAGTCCAATGAGACCAAGATACATTTATTTGGTTCAGATAGTGTCAAGCGTGTGTGGCAGCAACGGTGAGGAGTACAAAGACAAGTGTGTTCTGCCTACAGTCAAGCATGGTGGTGGGAGTGTCATGGTCTGGGCCTGCATGAGTGCTGCTGGCACTGGGGAGCTACAGTTCATTGAGGGAACCATGAATGCCAACATGTACTGTGACATACTGAAGCAGAGCATAATCCCCTCCCTTTGGAAACTGGGCCGCAGGGCAATATTCTAAAACGATAACGACCCCAAACACACCTCCAAGACAACCACTGCCTTGCTAACAAAGCTGAGGGTAAAGGTTATGGAATGGCCAAGCATGTCTCCAGACCTAAACTATATTGAGCATCTGTGGGGCATCCTCAAATGGAAGGTGGGGGAGAGCAAGGTCTCTAACATCCACCAGCTCTGTGATGTTGTCAAGGAGGAGTGGAAGAGGACTCCAGTGGCAACCTGTGAAGCTCTGGTGAACTCCATGCCCAAGAGGGTTAGGGCAGTGCAGGAAAATAATGGTAGCCACACAAAATATTGACACTTTGGGCCCAAATAAGACATTTCCACTTAGGGGTGTACTCACTTTTGTTGCCAATGGTTTAGATATTAATGGTTGTGTGTTGAGTTATTTTGAGGGGACAGCAAATTTACACCGTTATACAGGCTGTACACTCACTACTTTACATTGTAGCAAAGTGTCATTTATTCAGTGTTGTCACATGAAAATATATAATAAAATATTTACAAAAATGTGAGGGGTGTACTCACTTTTGTAGGATACTGTATATGTATATATATATATATATATATATATATATATATATATATATATATATATATACACACATAGCAGAAATAGATTTTGTCTTTATCTCACAATATTTACAATAACAAAAGCCTTGTGGAACAAATGAAAAGTGCTCTCACACATAGCTAGACCAATAGCAATAACATTATATTTTACTTGTTCTTTTGAAACCTTCTAATCCTAGCATTTTGTTTCTAGTGAGCTTGTGCATGATAAGCCCAGGGTAACATGGTGGAGTTTACTCTTTGGTCACCCAAAAAGAGTCACTCAGGTCACTGTACATAGTGTGATTGGAGTCCAGAGGAAAGGCAAGACAAGAGGTATGATGATGTAAAAAAAAATGGCCAAATTGATTACAGGGACACAGTTACCACGTTTTCTTCAAACTATAAAAGCAAGAGAATATACGAATAACCAGTAACAGGCTATTTTTCAAATTATCAGATGTTTTTAATAATAAATTTGTTTTTTTTCCCCTTTCCGGAGTGGCGGTCTCATTTTACCTTGCATTGGAGCTGCAAAAACCGTTTAAAACAGCTACAAATCTCCAACTAAGATTATTAAAGGGAAAGTCAAAATGAAAGCTTCATTATTCAGATAGAACATGTAATTTTAAGACATTTTTAATTTCACTCCTATTTTCAACTTGGTATCCTTTGTTAAAAACAGAATGTGAACATATCCTATACTACTGGGAGCTAGCTGCTGATTGGTGACTACAGTCATGTGTCTTTTGTCAATGGCTGACTAGATATGTTCAGCTAGTTCCCAGTAGTAAACTGCTGCTCTTTCAACAAAAGATACAAAGAGACTAAAGCAAATTTGATAATAGAAGTAGATTGTGTGCTCTATCTGAATCATGAAAGAAAAAAGGGGTTTCATGCGCCTTTGTTGTGGGAAGTAAACGTAAAGTGATGGTAAATACAAGCGTTTAAAAAAACTAAGATTTTCCATGATGAGTTTGTGAAAAAGGGGTGCTAAACTGACCATTTCTGTGCCACGACCTCCTCGCTAAAGTTAGTGCTTCCACCCGCCCACAGCACAGTGCTCTTTACTCAATTAGGTGAAGTTTCCACCTCTAAACCAATAGCCATGCTAGCATACAGAACACTGTCAGATGACTAGCATGGCTATTGGTTTAGAGGTGGAAACGTCACCTAATTGAGTAAAGAGTGCTGTGGCGGTGGGTGTACGGAGGTGCTGACTTAAGTGAAGAGCCGTGGCACAGAAAGGGTCAGTTTAGCACCCATTTTTCACAAACTCATCACTGAAAGTCCAGTTTATTTTTAGTCATGGTAAATCCTTTTTTTTTTTTTAGAACGCTTGGATTTACTTTAATAGGGACTGCCCACATAGGATCTGATGTTTTTTTGCATCAGCAATGATTTTGCATAGGTTTTTAAACCAGGGTAATATATTTCAGGAATTTATTTATTTATTTATTTTTAAACGCTATGTCCTTTTGTCTTTTGGAGAGCTTTAAATCCCTGTCTTGAAGACCGTTCTTTCAGCTAAAACATAACTATTTTGTGTTAATTGTTTGCTGCTCTTCTATGCACAAATTGTATTCTCACAAATGGCCTGATGATCTAAAGCACTGGTTTTCAAACCTGTTATCAGACCTCCCCAACAGGCCAGGTTTTCTGGATTACCTTGGATGAGAGCAGGTAACATAACCATGGTTACTAATCAGCTGATTATTTCACCTGTGCTCCAGTTCAGATATCCTCAAGATGTGGCCTATTAGGGAGGGCTGAGGAGAGGTTTGAAAACCAATGATCTAAAGCTTTTCACTATGGTGAGATTATTGTCTCATCACTACTGTGAGTTCTATGAATTTTAGAAAGACAAAATTTAGCTTGAGAGCTGTTTATCTCGCTATGCAAGGTTCAAAATATGAATGAGGGACACCTACATTTTAATGTAATACTCAAAAAAGCCTCCAAAAAAATCTGTTTCATTTTCTCTCCATGATGGAAAGTTTTCTTTCTATGGTGTTGAAAATCCTTACCTGTGGGAATTCACTTCCTTCCCACCAGGGGGAGGCAAAGGCACCCCACAACAAAGCTTTAACCCCTTAATGACCACAATGTACCCTGTATGTCACTGGTCGTTAAGGGTTTTTTCAGGACATAATAGCACAAGTCTAGCAAGAACACGCTATTAATTCCCTCCCTCCAGCAGGCTTAGTGGAATAGAGCAGTCTCAACGCTGGTAGCAAGACCGTGCTATAAAACAATCAACTCCCAAAAAAAGGCCAGCGACATACAGGGTACGTCGCTGGTCCTTAAGGGGTTAAAGGACCATTAAAGGGAAACTAAACCCAATTGTTTTCTTTAATGATTCAGGTAGAGCATGCAATTTTAAGCAACTTCCTAATTTACTCCTATTATCATTTTTTCTTCATTCTCTTGTTATGTTTGTTTAAAAAGCAGGAAAGTAAAACAAACATCATTATTTATTTTGCTGCAAAATACATTCAAATTGTGCTTGTTTGACTTTCTCCCAGGGAGGTTTGGGTTAATACTTTTAGGCAATTTATGCAAGCCTTGGTTTACTTCACCCTCCCCTTAAGATTCTCAACAGTCACATGTTTGTAAAAGGTAGATTAGCAGTTTTGCGTCAGCAGTCATGTAGGAAGATCATTCTTTGCAATAGGGAATGTTAAAACAGTCCTAAACCACCTTAACCCCTTAATGACCACAGCACTTTTCCATTTTCTGTCTGTTTGGGACCAGGGCTATTTTTAAATTTCTGCTGTGTTTGTGTTAAGCTGTAATTTTCCTCTTACTCGTTTACTGTACCCACACATATTATATACCGTTTTTCTCGCCATTAAATGGACTTTCTAAAGATACCATTATTTTCATCATATCTTATCATTTACTATAAAAAAAATTATAAAATATGAGGAAAAAATGGAAAAAACAAACTTTTTTATAACTTTGACCCCTAAAATCTGTTACACATCTGCAACCACCAAAAAACACCCATGCTAAATAGTTTCTAAATTTTGTCCTGAGTTTAGAAATACCCAATATTTACATGTTCTTTGCTTTTTTTGCAAGTTATAGGGCCATAAATATAAGTAGCACTTTGCTATTTCCAAACCACTTTTTTTCAAAATTAGCGCTAGTTACATTGGAACACTGATATCTTTCAGGAATTCCTGAATATCCCTTGACATGTGTATATTTTTTTTTAGAAGACAACCCAAAGTATTGATCTAGGCCCATTTTGGTATATTTCATGCCACCATTTCACCGCCAAATACGATCAAATAAAAAAAAAGTTCACTTTTTCACAAACTTTCGGTTTCTCACTGAAATTATTTACAAACAGCTTGTGCAATTATGGCACAAATGGTTGTAAATTTTTCTCTGGGATCCCCTTTGTTCAGAAATAGCAGACATATATGGCTTTGACGTTGCTTTTTGGTAATTAGAAGGCCGCTAAATGCCACTGCGCACCACACATGTATTATGCCCAGCAGTGAAGGGGTTAATTAGGGAGCATGTAGGGAGCTTTTTGGGTTAATTTTAGCTTTAGTGTAGTGTAGTAGACAACCCAAAGTATTGATCTAGGCCCATTTTGGTATATTTCATGCCACCATTTCACCGCCAAATGCAATCAAATTAAAAAAAATTGTCAACTTTTTCACAAACTTTAGGTTTCTCACTAAAATTATTTACAAACAGCTTGTGCAATTATAGCACAAATGGTTGTAAAAGCTTCTCTGGGATCCCCTTTGTTCAGAAATAGCAGACATATATGGCTTTGGTGTTGCTTTTTGGTAATTATAAGGCCGCTAAATGCCACTGTGCACAACACGTTAATTATGCCCAGCAGTGAAGGGGTTAATTAGGTAGCTTGTAGGGAGCTTGCAGGGTTAATTTTAGCTTTAGTGTAGAGATCAGCTTCCCACCTGACACATCAGACCCCCTGATCCCTCCCAAAGAGCTCTCTCCCCTCCCCCACCCCACAATTGTCCCCACCATCTTAAGTACTGGCAGAAAGACTGCCAGTACTAAAATAAGAGGTATCTTTTTTTTTTTGTAAATCTTGTTTTAGCATATTTACATATGCTGCTGTGTAGGATCCCCCCTTAGCCCCCAACCTCCCTGATCCCCCCCCCCCAAAAAACAGCTCTCTAATCCTTCCCCTCTGCCTTATTGGGGGCCATCTTGGGTACTGGTAGCTGTCTGCCAATACCCAGTTTGCAAATAAAAAGGGTTTTATTTTATTTTTTATTCGTTTTTTTCTGTAGTGTAGCTTCCCCCCCCCCCCAATACCAATCCCCCACCCCTTCCCAGATCTCTTAGATTACTTTTTATAGGGATTTTATTCCCCCTTTTTCCCACTTATAAAAAAAAAAAATTCTGTAGTGTAGCGGTTCCCATCCGCTCCCCGGGCGCGCACCTGCCGCCTCCCGTGCACGCGCCCATGCTCACCCCCGGCCATCCCGCCCCCTCTCTGACTTAGAAGCCATTGATGGCCGCCCACCCGCCTCCCACTTCAGCTCCCACCCACCAACGAATGCGGCCATCGATGTCCGGTGTAGAGAGGGCCACAGAGTGGCTCTCTCTGCACTGGAGGGGTAAAAATTGTTATTGCAGGATGCCTCGATAATAACCGGAAAGCAGCAATAACCGGAAAGCAGCTGGAAGTGATCAGGATCACTGCCAGCTGCTTTCCAGACCGAGGACGTTAAGTGACCCTTGGTCGTTAAATGACTTTTTTTAGAGGACATACCCTTCACGTCCTCGGTCGTTAAGGGAAGAGAAGAGGGCTGGCTTCCCCAGTCTCTCTCAACTGCACGTGAATTATTGCATATTTGAATATTAGTTTGTGATTGGTTAGCAAGGGCTCTTTTGTTCTGGGGGACAGGGAAATCAGTGGAATTGATAAATATCAAACAATATTCTCATTTGGAAAAATAAAGCTGCCGTTTTCATTGCAAAATTATTCTGTGATTTGAAGGTTCAAAATAATGTAGTTTAAAATTTGTGTTTAGTGGTCCTTTAAATATCCTTCCCACTTCCCTCTCTCTCCCAGTAGTTATTTGCCTCGTCAACAAGGAGCAGGCAAAAATAGATCATTTTTGATCATTTGTTTTTTTTTTCTTCTGTAATGGTAGTTTTCTTTTAATTTTTCTCTGTAATGGTAGGTTCTTTTATTTTTCAGGTAATGTTAGTTTTTTTTATTTTGAAGGTAAGGCAAGGTTTTATTTATTTTAAAAGGTATGGTTAGTTTTTTTGGGGATAACTCAGGGGTGTTAGGTAAAGGGGGTTAGCTGATTAGGAGGTCTAGATGCTAGTGGGTATTTTGCTGGGGGTTGTGGGGAGTTTTAGAGTATGGGGGTTTATGGCGATTTGAATTAGCATGCGAGTCTGGGTGTAAGGTTTTTTCCACTTTTCTCTCTTCTTTGAAGTCTATGGGAGGGTACATAAATGCAGTCACAATATTCTAATTTCTGCTCTTTGCACGCATCAGGTTAGCATGTGAGCGAAAAACATTTACTTTCAACTTGTAATACGTGAACTACTTAACGCACGTAAAGAGCTTAAGTCAAGTGAAGTTAGAATGTGAGTGGCAGTAGTAATTACCACTGCTCTTTATCTAACCCTAAGCATCTAAGACATTTTGGGCTAGATTACTAAAGGAGAGCAACATGTAGCCTTGTGCAATCAATAACGCTCCATTGGGTATTACAAGTTATTGGTTAAAATATTTAGCAAAAGCATTTTAACAACCCCTATATTTGCAATGGATATCGATAAGCAGTAGTAGTGAACTGTTTCTGCTTGTATTATAAGTCTTCAGGTTTTTGTACTTGTGTGCAATCCGTTCTTATTTAGCGCTTTAGAAAATCTGGTATTAACGTTTATCGCTTGCTATTATGTATTCAAATGCACCTTAAAATGCTATAGAAATACTTTTTTTTTTTTTAAAACAGTACATGAATTTTTACACCTTGCTCATTTAGTGAAGTCCCTCATAAAAATGTATTATCTGAGGAAAATTGTGCATCAAGCATGAGCACTATGGAGCGCACCATACTTCCACCCATCCACTTGTTATACACTGGTTCCTTGTTTGAGCAAAATAAGTATCACCTAGATTACGAGTTTTGCGTTCGTGTTTTAATGCTGAAAAAAAATGGCCATTTCAGCATTAAAACAGCAACACCGCCATTATGAGTCTTGTCGGTATAGCTGTACCGCAAGCCTTTTACCCTGTAATGCAACGTCACACAGTCGAAAAAATTACATTTTTGCGTGGGATTTCCATATCGCTGCCATTACAAGTTTTGCGGTGAGGCTAAAAAGCTTGGGTTACAGCCTATACCGACACAATCCGTTTCGCAATCTGAGACCAGTAGTTATGAGTTTTACGCAACAAAACTGTTACACAAAACTCATAACTAAAGTGTTATAAAGTACACTAACGTCCATAAACTACCTATTAAACCCTAAACCGAGGCCCTCCCGCATCGCAAACACTATATTAAACTTATTAACCCCTAATCTGCTGACATCGCCGCCACTAATAAAATTTATTAACCTCTATTCCGCCGCTCTCTGACATTGTTGCCACTATACTAAATTTATTAACCCCTATTCCCCCGCACCCCAACATCGCCCACACTATAATAAAGATATTAACCCCTATTCTGCCGCTCCCCGACATTGCCGCCACTAAATAAAGTTATTAACCCCTAAACCTCTGGCATCCCACATCACTGCCACTAAATAAACCTATTAACCCCTAAACCAACAGCCCCCCACATCGCAAAAGACAAGATTAAACTATTAACCCCCAAAACCTAACAACCCCCTAACTTTAAATTAAAATTAAAGATCCCTATTTAATTATTAATTAAAATAACTATCAATTTAATAAATTAAACTACTTATTAAAAAAAAAACTAACACTACTAAAAAAAATCAATCTACAGTTACAAAAAATTAAAAATACTTAATTATAAACAATAAAAAAATACAAAATTACAAAAAATAAAACCAAATTACACCTAATCTAATAGCCCTATAAAAATAAAAAAACAAGCCTACAATAAACAACCAATAGCCCTTAAAGGGGCCTTTTGTAGGGCATAAAGAAATCAGCTCTTTTCCCTGAAAAAAAAATACAAAGACCCCCCCAACAGTAAAACCCACCAACCAACCAACCGCCCAAAATAAAAAACCTAACTCTAAAAAAAAATGAGCTACCCATTGCTATTCAACTCAACCAATAGAATTTCAGTAGTTCTCATCCTATTGGCTGATTTAAACAGCCAATAGGATTTCAATAGCTCTCATCCTATTGGCTAATTTGAATTTCCCTTGCATTGAAGATTCAGTATATGGCAGCGACCGTATGAAGAGGATGCTCCGCGCTGGATGTCTTCAGGATGGAGCCGCTACGCGACACCGGGATGAAGATTATAAGGAGTGGTGTTTAATGGATCTCAACTGCGGAAATGTATGAATGTATGCCTATTAACAAAGATACACTGATAGGTTACAATGTATCGTTTATCATTGGCAAGTATGTTACTATTGAAACGTAAGACCTAATCAGTAGTTCTGAATTAGGTTGAAGGCAACCTTGTTGCAGTATGTCCTGGGTCTGAACAATTATGCTACACAGTACCTGAAGTTCAGTGGGGCGGCAGTTGAGAGTGCAAGTTACTTTGTTGTTCTGTGTGCCGCGCTGTGTTCAGAGCTGACAGGCTTAGGGAGTGACTATACAGCGTTCCGGCCGCAAGTTACTCTGAGGTCTGTGTGCCGCGCTGTGTTCAGAGCTGACAGGCTGAGGGAGTGGAGACGAGCAGAGAGAGCGGCTGTGTGAGAGCAACACAGCAGGGAAAGAGTTTGTAAGTTCGTGCAAAATATGTACAGTGATATGGTATGAGTCTCTAAAGTGAGTCCTTATCTGAGTTGATCTTTCTCTTTGCTGGAATACAGTATAACTACCGGTGCAACAAGATTAGATTCGTTGTAGTCAGCAGGAATAGGTTTAGTGGGTGACGGTTAGAAGGCTTCAAGGAGTTATATGAATTAAGGATTCAATCCAAATGTTGTTATAATCCAGAGTAACCCAGAGGGATCAGCTTCTTTGAGAAATAGTGTAAGCCTTAAGATAGTAGTTCCTTTACTCTGAGAGGTAATATCAGAGCAAGAGTAGTTGTATGAATACAGCTAGTAATCACAATACTGAAGCAACAGGAAGGGCGTGTCCAAGGTTTAAATAACCTTGCAAGGTGAGTGAGCAGGTAAATTAAAAGGCCAGCAGGAATAAGGTTAAATCCATGACATATCCCCCTCTTCAAGGTAGCTGCCCAGTAGCTACAAACCGAGGTCGATCTGGATGTCTTCTATGGAACAAAGAGACCAACCTGGGGGCATGAACATGAGAAGAAGGCTCCCACGAATCCTCCTCATCAGAGAAACCCTTCCAGTGTATTAGATATTGCAGAACCCCATTGAAGACGCGAGAGTCCCGAATAAAGTCAATCTCATATTCTTCTTCAGATCCCAGTAACGATTCGGGGTTAGAAGGAATGTTGGCTGTTCTAGTTGTATGGTAAGGCTTCAATAATGAAACATGAAACGTAGGATGTAGTCTGGTGTTAGCTGGTAATTGCAAGGTGACAGCATTTTGATTAATGATCCTAACAATTGGGTAAGGACCTATGAAAGATGGACTAAGTTTCTTGCAGGGGGTTTTGAGTTTGATGTTTTTGGTGGATAGCCATACCAAGTCCCCAATGCAATAGGATGGGGGTTGGCGTCGGCGGAGGTTGTAGTAGTGACATTGATGGGTCTGTGCCTCTGTTATATGGTTTTTGAGCTCCAGAAAGAGGTCTTGAAGGGATTTAGTGAGATCATCGAGATTTGGACATTTTGAATCAGTACGTGGATGAAGTTGGAAGGTAGGATGGAATGCGTAATTCGCAAAGAATGGTGTCTTGAGAGTGGTTGAACTTGTAGAATTGTTGTAGGCATATTCTGCCATAGCGAGGGTGGAGGCCCATTGGTCCTGGTGGCTGGAACAATAAGATCGGATGTATTGCTCGAGCCATTGATTTATTCGCTCTGTTTGTCCGTTGGACTGTGGGTGGAATGAAGAGGAAAACCTAAGTTCTACCTTCATGTTCTCGCATAAATGTCTCCAAAACCGTGAAGTGAACTGACTTCCCCTGTCAGTCACGATAGAGTCTGGAAGGCCGTGTAGTTTCACGATGTTGTTAAGAAATAGCATTGTGAGTTCTGAAGAGGTGGGTAACTTATGGTACGGCAAGAAATGGGCCATCTTAGTAAGATGGTCTACCACAACCAGTATGGTGTTGTATCCATTTGACAATGGAAGCTCTACTATGAAGTCCATTCCTATGGTTTGCCAGGGACGATCTGGAATTTGTAGTGGCAATAATAGACCGAAGGGAGGTTTTCTTTCCGTCTTAGAGATGGTGCATACATGACAGCTATTAACATACTTTTTAACCGAGGATCTCATGGATGGCCACCAGTAGGTGCGTGAGAGTAGGTCAAATGTTTTATGGATTCCAAGATGTCCTGCCATAGGTGAGTCATGATGTTCGTTCAATAATTGGTCTCGTAAGGGTGCAGGAACATAGAGTCGTCCTTGGTAATAATAAAGACCGTCCTGTTCTAACTTCAGATTGTTCTTAGACATGGAGGTATCTTCTTCTTGAAGTATCTTGAGAACCTCCGGATAAGTGGGAGACAAGGCTATTATTTGGTCAACTGGAATGACAGTACTGGGAGTTGAAAAAGTAGGAGGTTTGGAGTCTTTCCGAGAGAGGGCATCCGCTTTCCCATTTTTGCTACCGGGTCTGTAAGTTATATGAAAATCAAAGCGTGATAGGAACAAACTCCATCTCAGTTGTCTGGAGGATAGAGTACGGTTTGTGAGGAGGTACTCCAAGTTTTTATGGTCCGTGTATATAAGAATGGGATACTTGCAGCCCTCCAACAGATGTCTCCAATGTTCCAATGAAACCTTGATGACTAGGAGTTCTTTCTCGCCTACAGGGTAGTTGTATTCTGCTGGGGTCATAACCCTAGAGAAGTAGGCGACTGGGTGGAGTGGTTGTTCCGGAGTTTTCCGTTGAGATAAAATGGAACCAAGGGCATAATTAGAAGCATCAACTTCAAGTACGTAGTGGGAGTCTGGATCAGGAAATTGAAGAATTGGTGCTTTGGTGAAGGCAGTCTTAAGATGGTTGAAGATGGCCTGTGTTTTCTCTGTCCACACATAAGAAGTGTTGATGCTAGTAAGAGCAGTCAAGGGTTTAGTGAGAGCTGAATAATTCCTGATAAATTTCCTGTAATAGTTGGAAAATCCGAGAAATTTTTGCAGGTCTTTTCTGGTTGAGGGTGTTGGCCAATTTTTGATAGTTTCAACCTTGGAGTCATCCATCTGGATACCTCCTGGAGTAATGGTGTACCCCAAGAAGGTGATTTCTGAGGAATGGAAGATGCACTTCTCTAATTTAGCAAAGAGTCGGTGTTGCCGGAGGCGTGTGAGTACCCAACGGACGTGGTTCTTGTGTTCGGTGATGTTATTAGAGTATATAAGGATATCATCTAAATACACAACGACGCAGATGTCTAGGAGGTCGCGGAAGATGTCGTTGATGAAATATTGAAAGGTAGCAGGGGCATTGCACAGCCCAAATGGCATGACTTTATACTCATAGAGTCCATATCTTGTTCTGAAGGCCGTAAGCCATTCGTCCCCTTTGCGGATCCTAACAAGATTATAGGCCCCACGTAGGTCTAATTTAGTATATATGGTAGCCTGTCTGAGATGTTCAATCAGCTCAGGAATTAAGGGTAAAGGGTATCGGTTCTTTACCGTTCGTTTGTTGAGTTCTCGATAATCAATAATTGGCCGGAGTGAGTGATCCTTATTCCTCACAAAGAAGATGCCTGCACCTGCAGGGGATGTTGAAGGTTGTATAAAGCCTTTCCTGAGGTTTTCAGATAAGTAATTTTTTAGATGTTCTAGCTCAGGCTCAGAAAGAGGATAGATGTGACCGTACGGTATAGCTGCCCCTGGTAAGAGATCTATGGGGCAGTCATACGGACGGTGAGGGGGGAGTGTTTCTGCCTCCTTTTCGCTGAACACATCAAGATATTCATGATAATCTTCTGGAAGGGAATTTTGCTTCTGGGTGCTAGGCTTCTGTGTCAGGTTACAAATCAGTGGATGAATAAAACAAGTATTCTTACAGAACGGTGAAAGGAATTCTACTTCGAGACGGTCCCAGTGAATGGTTGGTTGGTGTATCTGTAACCATTGCAATCCGAGTACTACCTGGAAGATGGGAGAATTAATAACATCAAATACAATGTATTCGGTATGTGCTGCTGAGGTAGAGACCTTAATGGGAACTGTCTCATGTGTGATAGGACCAGAACTGATGGCAGTACCATCAATAACTCTAATTGAGACGGGTCTTGCTTTCAAAACTGTGGGTATTTTATTTACAGTGACAAAACCAGCATTGATATAGGATGACTGTGCCCCAGAGTCGATGATAGCTTCAGTGTGAACCTGTTGCTGATCCCACTGCAAAGTAAGAGACAAGGCACAATAAGCAACTTGTTTTATATTAGTAGTGAAGCAGGTTGTTTTGAGATTAGACTTACGTCTCTTTTGTCTTTGGAGGATAGGACAGTCCTTCACAGTGTGGTTGTTGGAGGCGCAGTACATACAGAGGTTGTTTATGCGTCTGCGGTTCCTTTCCTCGGGCTGTAACGGTCCTTTTGTGAACCCAATATCCATTGGTTCAGCTGCTTGGTTAACTATAGGTTTATGGTAGGAGGATGAAGGTTTATTGAAGGTCTCTGAGCCTTGTCTTTCTGATTTGCGCTCCCTCAGCCTTCTATCAATCTGTATACTGAGGGTGATTAGACCTTCCAAAGATCTAGGGAGGTCTGTGCGAGCGAGTTCGTCCTTTAGGGCTTCATTTAAGCCGAGGCGATACTGGTTCCTAAGTGCTATTTCACTCCATTCAGTATCTTTGCTATATTGTTTGAACTCCCTTAAGTATTCTTCGACCTGCCTTTTCCCTTGTCTTAGTGACCTCATTTTGGTTTCAGCAGTGAGCTGTGTATTAATGTCTTGATAGAGAATTGACATTTCTTTGAAGAAATCTTCTAGTGATGTTAGAATAGGGTGATCCATTTCAAAGAAAGAGTCAGCCCACTTGCGAGGTTCACCTCTGAGAAAAGAAATTACAGTTAAAACCTTTACTCGCTCTGTTGCATAGGTTTTAGGTTTTAAACTGAATAATAAGTTGCAGGAATTTTTAAACTGAGTGAACAAGGCCCTGTCTCCATGAAATTTGTCTGGCATTGAGACTTGAGGTTCGGGGGGGGTCTCAGCTGTAGAGGTCTTGCCAATAGAGTCCTTGATAATGTTACTGAGAGTTACAGTTTGGGCCTGTAAATCCCTGAGACCTTGACTGAGTTGATCAACTCTCTGGGAGAGAGCGTAGACAAATTGGGGTAACTCCGCTGGATCCATCCTTTATTAGGCTTCAGTATTATATAAGGAGTGGTGTTTAATGGATCTCAACTGCGGAAATGTATGAATGTATGCCTATTAACAAAGATACACTGATAGGTTACAATGTATCGTTTATCATTGGCAAGTATGTTACTATTGAAACGTAAGACCTAATCAGTAGTTCTGAATTAGGTTGAAGGCAACCTTGTTGCAGTATGTCCTGGGTCTGAACAATTATGCTACACAGTACCTGAAGTTCAGTGGGGCGGCAGTTGAGAGTGCAAGTTACTTTGTTGTTCTGTGTGCCGCGCTGTGTTCAGAGCTGACAGGCTTAGGGAGTGACTATACAGCGTTCCGGCCGCAAGTTACTCTGAGGTCTGTGTGCCTCGCTGTGTTCAGAGCTGACAGGCTGAGGGAGTGGAGACGAGCAGAGAGAGCGGCTGTGTGAGAGCAACACAGCAGGGAAAGAGTTTGTAAGTTCGTGCAAAATATGTACAGTGATATGGTATGAGTCTCTAAAGTGAGTCCTTATCTGAGTTGATCTTTCTCTTTGCTGGAATACAGTATAACTACCGGTGCAACAAGATTAGATCCGTTGTAGTCAGCAGGAATAGGTTTAGTGGGTGACGGTTAGAAGGCTTCAAGGAGTTATATGAATTAAGGATTCAATCCAAATGTTGTTATAATCCAGAGTAACCCAGAGGGATCAGCTTCTTTGAGAAATAGTGTAAGCCTTAAGATAGTAGTTCCTTTACTCTGAGAGGTAATATCAGAGCAAGAGTAGTTGTATGAATACAGCTAGTAATCACAATACTGAAGCAACAGGAAGGGCGTGTCCAAGGTTTAAATAACCTTGCAAGGTGAGTGAGCAGGTAAATTAAAAGGCCAGCAGGAATAAGGTTAAATCCATGACAAAGATAGAAGATGCCGCCTGGATGAAGAAAGAAGACACCACCTGGATGGATGAAGACTTTGCCGTCTGGGTGAAGACTTATCGCCGCCTGGATGAGGATGGATGTCCAGACTTTAAAAACTGTAAGTGGATCGTCGGGGGTTAGTGTTAGTTCTTGTTTTCTTAGATTAGGGTTAGGGCTTGTCTTAAAAGAGCTGAATGCCCTTTTAAGGGCAAGAAAAAGATGAATGCCCTTTTAAGGGCAATGCCCATACAAATGCCCTTTTCAGGGCAATGGGTAGCTTAGGTTTTTTATTTTGGGGGGTTGGTTGGGTGGTGGGTTTTACTGTTGGGGGGTCTTTGTATTTTTTTCAAGGAAAAGAGCTGATTTCTTTAGGACAATGCCTTACAGAAGGCCCTTTTAAGGGCTATTGGTAGTTTATTGTAGGCTAGTTTACTTATTTTGGGGGGCTTTTTATTTTGATAGGGCTTTTAGATGTTTTAGTGTTATTGTTTTTATTTTGGATAATTTCATTTGTTATTTTTCGTAATTTTGTATTTTTTTATTTTTGTAATATAGTATTTTTTATTTTTTGTAACTGTAGATTTAATCTTTTTAGTAGTGTTATGTTTTTTTAATGAGTAATTTAATATATTTAATTGATTAGTTATTTTAATTTTAGTATAATAGTAATGTTAGTGTAATTTATATAGTTTTTTTTATTTTCCCGGGTAAGTTTTTATTTATTTTAAGATAGGGATTTTGTAATTTTAATTTAAAGTTAAGGGGTTGTTAGGTTTAGGGGTTAATAGTTTAATTTATTTTTTTGCGATGTGGGGGGCTGTCAGTTTAGGGGTTAATAGGTTTATTTAATGGCAGTGATGTGGGAGGCCAGTGGTTTAGGGGTTAATAACTTTATTTAGTGGCAGCGATGTCGGGGAGCGGTGGAATAGTGGTTAATATCTTTATTATAGTGTGGGTGATGTTGGGGTACGGGGGAATAGGGCAGCGATATCAGGAGAGGCAGATTAGGAGTCAATAGACTTATTTCAGTGGCTGTGATGTCTGGGGTGGCAGATTAGGGTTTAATAAGTTTATGAAGGTGTCTATAATGTCGGGGGCAGCAGATTAGGGGTGTTTAGACGTGGGGTTTATGTTAGGGTACTAGGTTTAAACGTAACTTTTTTTTCCCCATAGACATCAATGGGGTTGCGTTACAGAGCTTTTCATTCTGCGATCGCAGGTGTTAGGTTTTTTCTAACACCCTCTCCCCATTGATGTCTATGGGGAAAGCGTGCACAAGCACGTCAAAGCAGCGCTTGTATTTTGTGCGGTATGGAGCTTAACGCAACCATACCGCACGCACAAGGCGGCTTTTTCAAAACTCGTAATGGCAGCGCTATGGAGGGTGAAATAACGCAACTTTTGTTGCGTTCGTTTCACACGCTCTATAGCGCAAAACTTGTAATCTTGGTGTAAATGAGTAATACCATTTAAAGTTTATTTGTTTTTCCACAGGGGCTGGTCTGTACATTATTATCAAATGTGAGAACCAAAGCGTCAAATCCGAAGTACAGAAAAACACGACAAGTGCTGTTTTTGATACTCAAGCAATTTTCTATCGCAAGAATATCAATAAACCATTAGCTATTCAGGTAAATTACACAAAGAATCTCAACCAACCATCAAGTAGAAATTATTTCATCTGAGAAAACTGAAGCAGATTTTATCAACATAAATATGCTTCACTCACACACATGTACACACCTTAATGGAGAATTCTGTAGCATTTATGTGAAGATTCAAGTAAAACTTTATACTAAAGGTTGCTGAAAAAAGGACAGTGAAACAATTATCTATTTTTGACTGACTGACGTGATAGGCTGAAGTGGAGTTAAAATAAAATAAAAAAAATCCCAATAAAGCAAATAATATATTATTATTTTTCAAGATTGAAACTTGGATGTGTGCTGGCAGTGCTACCATATACATGTAAATGTTATATCATGTACATATACTCTAAAAGAAACAATTAAAATAAAATATCTATTTACTATGGCCTAGATTACAAGTGTAACACAAAAATATTAGCGCTATTGTACTTTAACATAGCTCAAGCACAATTAATAGTACATATGTTTATGCACAAATATTACGTATATATATGTTTCTAATTTTCAAAAATACACCAGTAATCAGTTAGCTAAAAAAATATATGTAAAAGAATATTGTACTGGTTTTCAGTTGCTCATGGTGTCACTTGTTAGTGGTTTCTTTTTTATATAACGGCCAGAAGGCAGCATAGTGACTGTTTAATTCATCCAGACAATGTAACATAGAGCACTAATGTAGTGTCATTCTCTGTTGCCCTCAGGTATGGGACAGTAATATCTTAAGTGACCAGTTTCTGGGCCAAGTGCTTTTGGCAGCCTCACCCAATGACCCAATAGAAGTACAGAGTCTTCAGCTGCACGGGAGGCTTGGCCGGGAAGCAGAAGTGATGCCAGGCTGTATCACTGTTAAACTTGTCTCCTCAGATGACCTGGTTGAACTGTAAATGTGTGATCCAGACTAGACTCCATACAGTGGGATGTCTGGTGACCATCTGTACAGATGACGTACACTCTGTCTGTGTGAACAGGAGACTACATTTTATAGTAAACAATAGTGTTTGTAGTAAATATCACAAAAGAGGAAGATATTTACTTCTGAATTCAGTAACATTAATTACCTTTTTTATTGGAAAAAGCTGTGAATGTGGCCCATACTGAAAACAAAACTAAAATTGTAGTGATATAGTAACCCTTAAATTGTGTTTAATTCTACATAAACAAATTTTACAAAGTTAACAACTATTTCTCATGGACTAAAAAAAGCAATATAAATGTAGAAAGACGGACAGTCACAAGAGTTTTTTTTCGGAGAGATTCCCTTTTGAAAGTTATCAGGCCCTTTTAAAGAGGGACATTTGTGTGGCTTGGGGGTTGCTAATAGAATGTATAATACCACAAACCATACAGCAGTATACCTCTTAAAATTGTTTGGTATCTGGTCCACGATGTGAGAGGTCAAGGGGTAGAGTCAGTATGCATGCCCAAAATTGCTGTCATTGCCGGCATGTGCAGAAAGTACAAGTCTTAGATGGGTGCACATGTCACACTAGCTTATGCTCAGGACTTGGCCTGGGAGTAGCCACTCTTGTTGACACCAACACCTGCCTGGTAGAGCAACCTGTATGCCCACTTCAAAACTCAAGGCTTTCTACATCATCCTTATGGAAGATATGTGCCCACATTACATTATACACCTGGCATTTGGCCTCCTGGACTCTTTTTATCCCAGGTAAATACTTTCCGCCATACGCAAGATACATGATAAATCATGCCAGGAATACATAATCTGCAAACTGCATATCATTTTCATAGTCTATACTTATGCCAGATGTGTTCTCACATCACACTACAGACCAGATGCATGGCAGATATATGCCCACTTCAGCTAAGGCTCCTGCACGCCTTTACCTTTTGCACGCTCTCCTACTTCTTTGTCCACATATGATGTCCTGTCATATAAAAGTGCACGGGAAGTGAAAGAGAAAAAGCTATCTGGGGTAGCATTTAAAAACAGTTTTGCGAACATCACCTTCCATCCTCAGAGATCGATTGCACCTGCCTCAAGCACTGATCTCGGACCATACAGAGAAACTGATGTGTATAAATCATATACTGTACACTGTTTTAGACCTGACCTCAATAGAATGTGTCCCTTTTAATCCACTTGAAAAGGTGCATGATACATGGCAGTAAATGGACAGATGAATATCATGTGTGGTTTTGATACCAGCAATGTAAAGTTACAGCTGATTTGTCACCTTATAAACGGTTGGTTCCGAAAGTGTGAAACAGGTGTAGCTGACAAATTAATTCAGCATACAGTAATGTGTATTATACTATGTAACATTATTATGAGTAAATCTCATTTTAAATAATACAGACCAGGACTGCCAGCCTGGCAGGCAGAGTTTATTGAATGTAAATAACAAAAATGATATCTCTCATAGGTAACTGGTAACTGAATCTTTTTATGTTCAAAGCTGGATAGGGTATCACCAATGAAGCTTTTCTTATTTGTAAATCCAAAAACAATCGAAAAATTATTTTCCAAATAAATATATATATATTCTTTGGCAGACATTATGTAGTTATGGCCACTAGAGAATTATTTTTTTGTTAGTTTAAAAAAAAAAAAAACACAGGACGTTAATCTTCCAGTAGAGCATAAAGAAACTTTCCTATAAACTGTTGTTACCAATTTATCTTTCTCTGAGTCACCATGGTTGAATCTTGTCTGTGTTACATGAGCAAATACTAAAGTAGGCTCAGGAGTGTGAACATGCCTTGGGCATTATGTGTCAGCAGTGTGCGTAGTAATATTATCAAACCTTAGAGGGAGCTTTAGAGTGCAGTGACTCTATGGTAAGACTCTATAGTAAACTAAGCTCATGCTGTATAGTTGAATTACTGTTTAATTAAGAACACTAAACACAACCTGAGAGTACATCTATCTTTCCATAGGAGAAATCAAAACAGTATGTATGTGAGTAGCAGTGAAGGCATAACTGTGGGTGTTCCCTGCTGCAAACTCTCCCTATATCACTGTTAAAACAACATGCATAAATACTGACATAAATCCTCTCTAAGCTAACCTCTAAATGACTTATCCCTCTTAAACATAGCTAAAACCAATTGGAAAGAGAATGGTAGTTACCGCCACAACAAGGGTAGAGGATAGCTCCCAAAATATAATCAAAATTAGATATACAGGGCTAGATTACAAGTGAAGTGGTAATTACTGTTCCTGCTTGCACACCAACACTGCTCGACTTCTGCTCTTTGCGCGAGTAGGATAGCACAAGTATAAGTTGAAAGTAAATGTTATCGCTTGAGCACTAACCCGACAAGCTTAAAGAGCAGAACATAGAATATTGCGATCGTGTTAACATACACTCCCATTGACTTCAATGGAGGGAGAAATGTGGAAAAAAACCTAACACCCATACTCGTAAACTAACCGGAATCGCCATAAGATCACTATTCTAATAACCTCTAAACCGCCACATTGCCCACCGCAAAGTCCCCACTAGACTATTAACCTGTAAACCACCACACACACCCCCACTGCAAAGTAACCCACTAACATCTAAACCCCCTAACCTTACACCCCCTAAGTTACCCCAAAATAGACTAACCTTACCTTCAACCCCTTAGTGACCACAGCACTTTTCAATTTTACCGTTTGGGACCAGGGCTATTTTTACATTTCTGCAGTGTTTGTGTTTAGCTTTTAATTTCCTCTTACTCTTTTACTGTACCCACACATATTATATACATTTTTTCTCACCATTAAATGGAGTTTCTAAAGATACTATTATTTTCACCATATCTTATAATTTACTATAAAAAAATTATAAAATATAATGAAAAAATTGAAAAAAACACACATTTTCTAACTTTAACTCCCAAAATCTGTTACACATCTACAAACACCCATGCTAAATAGTTTCTAAATTTTGTCCTGAGTTTAGAAATACCCAATGTTTACATGTTCTTTGCTTTTTTTGCAAGTTATAGGGCAATAAGTACAAGTAGCACTTTGCTGTTTCCAAACCATTTTTTTTTTTTAAATTTGCATAAGTTACATTTTAACACTGATATCTGGCAGGAATCCCTGAATAACCCTTGACATGTATATATTTTTTAGTAGACCACCCAAAGTATTGATCTAGGCCCATTTTGATATATTTCATGCCACCATTTCACCGCCTAATGCGATCAAATAAAAAAAAAATGTTCATTTTTTTTACTAACTTTTTCACAAACTTTAGGATTCTCACTGAAATTATTTACAAACAGCTTGTGCAATTATGGCACAAATGGTTGTAAATGCTTCTCTGGGATCCCCTTTGTTTAGAAATAGCAGACATTTATGGCTTTGGCATTACTTTTTGGTAATTAGAAGGCTGCGAAATGCCGCTGCGCACCCCACTTGTATTATGCCTAGCAGTAAAGGGGTTAATTAGGTAGCTTGTAGGGAGTTTGAAGGGTTAATTTTAGATTTAGTGTAGAGATCAGCCTCCCACCTGACACATCCCACCCACTAATCACTCCCAAACAGCTCTCTTCCCTCCCCCACCTCACTATTGTCACCGCCATCTTTAGTACTGACAGAAAGTCTGCCAGTATAAAAATAAAAGGATATGGTTTGTTTGTTTTTTATTTTTATTTTAAATTATATATTTCTTTCATGTAATTAGCAAGAGTCCATGAGCTAGTGACGTATGGGATATACATTCCTACCAGGAGGGGCAAAGTTTCCCAAACCTTAAAATGCCTATAAATACACCCCTCACCACACCCACAATTCAGTTTTACAAACTTTGCCTCCCATGGAGGTGGTGAAGTAAGTTTGTGCTAGATTCTACGTTGATATGCGCTTCGCAGCAGGCTGGAGCCCGGTTTTCCTCTCAGAGTGCAGTGAATGTCAGAGGGATGTGAAGAGAGTATTACCTATTTGAATACAATGGTCTTCCTCTACGGGATCTATTTCATAGGTTCTCTGTTATCGGTCGTAGAGATTCATCTCTTACCTCCCTTTTCAGATCGACGATATACTCTTATATACCATTACCTCTACTGATTCTCGTTTCAGTACTGGTTTGGCTATCTACTATATGTAGATGAGTGTCCTGGGGTAAGTAAGTCTTTTTTTTGTGACACTCTAAGCTATGGTTGGGCACTTTATATGTAAAGTTCTAAATATATGTCTTTAAACTTATATTTGCCATGATTCAGGATAATCAGTATTCCTTCATTCAGACTGTCAGTTTCATTATTTGGGATAATGCATATGAATTAATATTTTTTTCTCACCTTGAAAATTTTCAATTGACTTTTTTCCCCTGCGGGCTGTTAGGCTCGCGGGGGCAGAAAATGCTTCAATTTATTGCGTCATTTTTGGCGCAAACTTTTTTGGTGCAAAAATTTTGTCGTTTCCGGCGCCGTAGTTGACGCCGGAAGTTTGTTCGTTGTTACGTAATTTTTTGACGCATGTGTGTTCAGACATTTTTTTGCGCCAAAAAATGTGGGCGTCATTTTCGGCGTCAGAGGAAGTGGCTTCATACTTGGCGCCAAAAAATATGGGCGTTGTACTTGGCTCCAATAATGTGGGTGTCATACTTGGCGCCAAAAAATGTGGGCGTCATACTTGTTCACTTTTTTCACATTATTTAAGTCTCACTTTTTTGTTGCTTCTGGTTGCTAGAAGCTTGTTTGTTTTGCATTTTTTCCCATTCCTGAAACTGTCATTTAAGGAATTTGATAATTTTGCTTTATATGTTGTTGTTTTTTTCCGTTTTTTTTCTATTACATATTGCAAGATTTTCCATTCATTGTTCCTGGATCAGAACATACTGAGGGATTCCTGTTGACTGAGATCAGTCCTACCAAAGCTAAGTTCATTTATTTTAAATGTTATGAATGTTTATCTTTAGCTATGGTTTGTAATAAGTTATCATGATAAACTTTTACATGCAGAATCCATTAGTATTTATGCTTTATATATTGCTATTCTTTTTACATCTCATGTACAAGATATACTTAGAAATTTATAAGAATTTTTGTTTGATTCTATTTTAAAGGCTTTGTCTGACATCCCGCCTTCTAATACATTTTTAGGTCTTTTTCAAACTTCTTTTTTAGTTGATGACGTTTCAAATGACCAACAACATATTGTATTATCCTTCTCTGATGGTATTTTTTTTCTCATTCAGAATTTTTCTTCATCAGATATTGACACTATCAAATCTACTTTTTTATTTTTTAAATAAGAGTACATTTGTTCTTTGTTCAAAAGGTGTTGATTATTTTGGATATTTAAGTAACTAGTTCTTTGGATTTTAAAGACTAGCTAACATTTAAATTCTGCTTATTTATCTTCTGTGATTTCTTCAGAGGTTTTTTCCACTTCTTGATACTAGGAAATGGAATAGGCTGAGAATTTTCTTTTAGTCCTTATTTAAGGTTTTTAAATTATATTCTTTGCCGGCAGTTAGTTTTGAGGAAAGATTCCCCAAGTTAATGGGGCTATCTCTACTCTTGCTAAATATACTATTATTCTTATAGCAAATAGTATTTATTTTTTTCCTTCAGATGGTTGTATCTTATTTAAGGAAAATTATTTTCAGGTACTTTTCTTAGACCTGTAATTTATTTGGCTGATGTTGCAATTGCTTCATCTTTCTGGTTGGATACTTTAAGATCAAGTATCGGATTATGATTTGTTTAGCATTGTTAAAAGGACAAAATCTTCTACTCATTTGAGGTTCAGACTAAGTGCTATTGCATTGTCTTGTTTTCTTGCATTTGTTGTGCAAGTCCAGTGTGTTGACTGGTCCTTTAACTTAATTAGCATGCTAATAATTTCATTTGTGTCTTCATTTTATTGAATATTTTCGCAAATGAGGTTTATTCTATGTCTTTAGCTATTTTAGCTAGAAGAACTTTGTGATTTCAATCTTGGAATGCTAATTTGATTTCTAAAATCCATATTTCTTTTTTTCCAAGGTAATCAATTATTTGGTTCATGAATTGGATTCAATTCTTTAACTGTTACTATGGGCTTCAAGATTGAGTTCCCAGACTAAAACTTTAAGCTTATATTAGTTTTCTGTTCTTACTAAAGAATGGAGTCCTGAATTCTTCCCCAAGTAACATGTTTATAATTGGAAGTATTTTTCATCATTCAATTAAGCCTTTTTTAAGTCAGCTCCCCAAATTTGCATGTAGGTGCGGTTCTTATTCCAGCTTGGCTGGTAAGGGGCAGGTTGAGACTTTTTTGAAATTTGTTTGGTTCTATTCGGTCCAAACTTCTTAGACTTTGGGTACAGAATAGGATTCAGAGTAAAACCATCTGTGAGAAGTCTTTTTTTTCTCTATCGTATTCCAGCTATTTCAGTAAGACTAACACTTTCCTGAAGTGTATTCAGACCTATATGTTTTGGGTACTGGTGAAGCGCGGCTGGTCACCCGTTGGGGCTCAAGCGCTGCTCAGACTTGGAGTCTTCTGGGGTATTTATTCCAGTTCCATCTCTAGGAACTGGGTTTTGGGGTTTTATTCAAGACTATTCATTGTTCCAAAGATAGAAAATCTTTTTGAATTGTCATATAAGTGTACCATCTTTTAGAATGGAGTTTATATGGTCTATTCTGCCTTTTTGGTCAGTGATGGCATTATTTGTTTACAATGGATACAATAGATGCACATCTTCATTTTCTGTTTTCATTCAGATTATTTTATTTTCTGAGATTCTCTTTTTTTGACAAGTATTACCAATTTGTTGCTTTTCCTTCTGGTCTAGCGACAGCTCTAAGAATCTTTTCTAAGGTTCTCAGGTTTTCATTCTGTGGAATCTCATACGATTCAACTTTGTTGTCTCTTCAAAGACATGGTTAGATGATCTTCTTATCAAAAGCTCCTTGATTTCTCACACAAGGGTCACCTTTTTTTTAGGTTTCCAGATTAATTGTGTCAATGTTTTTGTCTCTAACAGACAAGTGACAAGTTTATTGGGTTCCGTTTGTCGGAATTTTCAGTCTCTATTATTTCCTTCAAGTTGCTATATATGCATGGAAGTTTTAGGTTTCATAGCTGCAGCATTGGATTCGATTCCTTTTGCTCATTTAGGAAACCTTTCCAGTTTTCTTATGATGAAGATTGGTGCAGGGATTCTAGGATATCACTTTTTATATCTTTGAATCCTAATGTTTAACTATCTTTGATTCGGTGGTTAAGATCACCATCATTTAGTTCTATAGGTCTCTTCGGTTCTTTCAACCTGGACCATGATCTGCAGATGCGAGTCTTTTAGGTTGGGAGGCTGTCTGAGGATCTCTGTCAGTACAAGGGGTTTGGAAATCTCAGGAGGCGAGATTACCATTTCATATTTTTGGAACTCCGTGCATTTTCAGAGTTCTTCAGTTTGGTTTCATTTTGAAGAAGAGACGTTTATTGTGTTCAGACAGACATTATCAGAACTGTGGCGTATGTCAATTATCAGGGTGGGACTATCAGTTTTAAGGCTGTGACAGAAATATCTTGGATATTTGCTTGGGCTAAATTCAGCTCCTATCTAATTTCTGTGGTGTTTTTCCCAGGTATAGACATTGGGAACCGGATTATCTTATTCCTAGGTTTTTATAGTCTCTTCATAAGGTTTTGTCTGCACTTTCCTTGAAAGGACAAATCTCTGCTTTTCCTGTGCTGTTTCACAGTAAGAATTGCTAAATCTTTCTAATATTCTTTGTTTTGTTCAGGCTTTGGTTCATATCAAGCCTGTCATTAACCCCTTAAGGACCAGCGACGTACCCTGTATGTCGCTGGCCTTTTTTTGGGACTTGATTGTTTTATAGCACGGTCTTGCCACCAGCGTTGAGACTGCTCTATTCCACAAAGCCTGCTGGAGGGAGTGCATTAAATAGTGTGTTCTTGCTAGACTTGTGCTATTATGTCCTGAAAAAAACCCTTAACGACCAGTGACATACAGGGTACATTGTGGTCATTAAGGGGTTAAGTCAATTTCTCCTCTTTGGAGTCTTAATTTGATTCTGAAGGCTTTACAGGCTCTTCTGTTTGAGCATATGCTTTCTTTGGACATTAATTACTTTTATGAAAAGTATTGTTCTTTTTAGACATCTCTTCAACTAGAACAGTTTTAAATTATCTGTTCTTTCTTGTGAATCTCCTTGTTCTGATTTTTCATCAGGATAAGGTGGTTTTTCCTCATTCAATTTTCACCTAAAGTTGTGAATTCTAACAACATTAGTGGAGGAATTATTGTCTTTTCATTGTGTCTTATTCCTAAGAATTCTTTGGTAAGATTCTTACATTCTTTGGATGTGGTAAGAGTTTTGAAATATTATGTTGAAGCTATTCAGATTTCAGACAGACTTCTAGTCTATTTGTTATCTTTTCTGGTTTTAGGAAAGGTCAGAAAGCTTCTGCCATTTCTTTGGCATCTTGGTTTAAGCTTTTGATTCATCATGCTTATTTGGAGTAGGGTTAATCTCATCTCAGAGGATTACGGCTCATTCTACTAGGTAAGTTTCTACTTCCTGGGCTTTTTAAGAATGAAGCTTCTGTTGATCAGATTTGCAAAGCAATGACTTGGTCTTCTTTGCATACTTTTACTAAATTCTACCATTTTGATGTTTTCTCTTCTTAGAAGCAGATTTTGGTAGAATAGTACTTCAGGCAGCTGTTTCAGTTTGATTCTTCTGCTTATAATTTCAGTTTTTTTCATTTTAAAAATTGAAACTCTTGATTTGGGTAGTGGATTCATTTTTCAGCGGAATTGGCTGTCTTTATTTTATCCCTCCCTCTCTAGTGACTCTTGTGTGGAAGTTCCACATCTTGGGTATCTGCTATCCCATACGTCACTAGCTCATGGACTCTTGCTAATTGCATGAAAGAAAACATAATTTATGTAAGAACTTATCTGATAAATTAATTTCTTTCATATTAGCAAGAGTCCATGAGGCCCACCCTTTTTTGTGGTGGTTATGATTTTTTTGTATAAAGCACAATTATTCCAATTCCTTATTTTTGATGCTTTCGCTCCTTTTTTATCACCCCACTTCTTGGCTATTCGTTAAACTGAATTGTGGGTGTGGTGAGGGGTGTATTTATAGGCATTTTAAGGTTTGGGAAACTCTGCCCATTCCTGGTAGGAATGTATATCCCATACGTCACTAGCTCATGGACTCTTGCTAATATGAAAGAAATGAATTTATCAGGTAAGTTCTTACATAAATTATGTTTTTCTGCAGTGTAGGATCCCCCCTTACCACCCAACCTCCTTGAGCCCCCCCAAACAGCTCTTTAACTCTCCCCCTCTCATTATTTGCTGCCATTTTTGGTACTGGCAGTTGTCTGCCAGTACCCACTTTTCAATAAAATGTGCCCTTTTTTATATAAATTACACTTTTTCTGTAATGTAGCTGCCCCCCTCAATACGCAACCCCCCTCCGAGATCATTCCCATAATTATTCCCCCTCCCTCTCCCACCACTTCCTCTTAAGTTCCGGTTGTTGGTGGATCTTATTCGCGGGAGCGTGCACTCCTGCAAGTAAGATCCACCAACGCCCGGAAGTTCCCAGCGATGGGCCACCCACCCGCCTCCCTGCAATGGCTCCCACCCACCATCGCTGGCCGATGGAGAGAGGGCCACAGAGTGGCTCTCTCTGCATCGGATGCTTAAAGGGACACTGTACCCAAATGTTTTCTTTTGTAATTCAGAAAGAGCATGCAATTTTAAGCAACTTTCTAATTTACTCCTATTATCAATTTTTCTTCGTTCTCTTGCTATCATTATTTGAAAAAGAAGGCATCTAAGCTTTTTTTTGGTTTCAGTACTCTGGACAGCACTTTTTTATTGGTGGATGAATTTATCCACCAATCACCAAGGACAACCCAGGTTGTTCACAAAAATGGGCCGGCATCTAAACTTACATTCTTGCATTTCAAATAAAGATACCAAGAGAATAAAGAAAATTTTTATAATAGGAGTAAATTAGAAAGTTGCTTAAAATTTCATGCTTAATCTGAATCACGAAAGAAAATTTTTGGGTACAGTGTCCCTTTAAGAAAGGGTATTGCAGGATTCCTCAATATCGAGGCATTACTGCAATACCCTAAAAGTGGCTGGAATCGTTCATGATCGCTTTCACCGATTGAAACCCTGAGGACGTACAGGGTACATCCTTGGTCATTAACTGACACTTTTTGTAGGACGTATCCTGTATGTACTTGGTCCTTAAGGGGTTAAAAAAACTACCTTTAAAAAAAACAAACACCTGAAAATTAAAAAAAAACCTAACCTTACCTTTACAAAATAAAAAACCTACATTACGTAAAAAATAAAAAACCTAATATTACTTAAAAATAAAAAAAATAATATTACACAAAATAAAAAACATTACTTAAAATAAAAAAATAACATTACAAAAAATAAACAAATTACCAAAAATGAAAAAAGAGTTATGCCTTTTGTAAAACCCCACTAAAAGAAAGAAACCCATCCTAAAATTAAAAAAAAAAAACTATTCTAACACTAAACTACAACTATAGCCATTAAAAATGCATTTTGTAGGGAATTGCACTAAAGTGAATCAGTTCTTTTTAAAAAGAAAAAAAAATCAAAACAATGTAATATTCTGACATTAACCCCCCCCCCACAAAAAAAAATCTATCTAAAAAAACTAACACTAAAGCCTGAATATGGTACTCGCCAAGGATGAATCCAGGCAGTGGCACTCTATCGGCAGAGGTCCATCTTCTTATCTTCATCGCAGCATTCTTCATCCAGATCTTCAACAACGATCCTCTTCATGTGGTCACCAGCCGCACACTGAATTTCGAATGCTAGGTACCCCTTTTATATAGGAGTACCGTTGCATTCCTATTGACTGATTTCATGTTCAAATAAAAATCAGCCAATAGAAAAAAGTTTCATTCTATTGGCTGAAGAGGATTGTTGTTGAAGATCTGAAGATAGAAGAAGATAGTTGCCACCACAATGAAGTTAAGAAGAAGGATTGCCGCTTGAATGAAAATGGAGCGCCGCCGCCCGGATTCATTTTTGGCGAGTACCATCTTCATGGTTTAGTGTTAGACTTTTTTTTGGGTGTTTTTTTTTTTTAGATTAGGTTTTTTATTTTTTTATGGGCTGAATGTCCTTTTCAGTGCACTTTTTAGAGTAGTTTTTTGTAGATAGAATATTTTTTTGGGGGGTGGGTGGGTAAATTTTAGAAGTTTGTAGTTTTTTTTTTCACAAAAATAGCTGATTCACTTTAGGGCAATGCCCTACAAAAGGCCCTTTAAGGGCTATATTTGTAGTGTTAGAATAGTTTTTTTATTTTGGGGGGAGTTTTTTATTTAGTAGGGATTTAGAATAGGCATAATTTTATTTTTTGTAATGTTAGGTTTTTCTATTTTGTAATGTTAGGTTTTTTTTTTACGTAATGTTAGGTTTTTTATTTTGTGTAATGTTAGGTTTTTTATTTTCTAAAGGTAAGGTTAGTTTTTCTTTTCATTTTTTTTTAAAGGTTGTTAATTTTTTTTTTTGTAAATGTAAGGGTATTCTATTTTGGGGTAAGTTAGGAGGTGGTTGCTATGGGAGGTGGCAGTTTACAGGTTAATAGTGTAGAAAATTACTTTGCAATGTGGGGGTGTGGTAGATTAAGGGTGAATAGTGTAGAAAGGTAGTTTACAATGTGGGGGTGGCGGTTTAGGGTTAAATTAAAAATACAAGTATTTGAAGTATTTATTTTCTTTTTTTTTTAATTTGTAGATTTTTCCAAAATTTACAAAGAGAGATTCATACATACACATATTACATGATTCAATACACTTGATTAACAAAAAAAAAAAATATCAAAAAAGAAATTATAAACTAGGCAAAGATCCTATAGTCTGCAACTCTCCAATTTATCATTACTCTACAGCCTGATCTCTTAAGATTTACATTATTATTTGATACCTCTTACCCAATGAGATTAAGACATAGGGGCCGAATTATCAAGGGCCAAATGGCCCCTGATCCCCCTGTTTGCAAACGAGTCTTAAGGCTCGCCGGAAACAGCAGTTAAGAAGTAGCGGTCTTAATAGCTTTTCTTTTTTCTTTCCCCAAATAAATTTTAAGATAAGGGAATTAATAGTTTGAATGTCACCTCTTTTAATCAGCAGAGGAATTTCCATTTGTAACGCATCCGTCGGTGTTGCCAGTTGCGCACGCATCCTCAAAGGAATGTTGGCAGAGTGGTGAAACCGCTGGTGGATTCTTTCATTACCCTGCCATTTTCGTAATCAACGAGATGCAGCGAAGGCAAGAGGAACATTACAAAAAAAAACTAACTGCCCGCAATAAGTTTTAAAAAAAAAAAATAACCGCCTACATTAAGCATTAAAAAAAAAAAAAATAACCGCCTTCAATAAGTATTTTAAAAAAAAAATAACCGCCTGCAATAAGTTATACAAAAAACCTTACTGCCCGCAATAAGTATAATTGCTAATTAACCTAATAAATCTATTAACCCCTTTACCGCCATTAATCCACATCGCAAATAACTAATCACTAAGCCCCTTAACCTAACATCCCCTAAATTAACCCCATTACATAATTTAAAGTAATCCTAAATTACAATTAAAATAAAAAACCTAAGATTACTTTAAAAATAAAGAAAACTAAATTTAAACTAATCTAAAAATTACAGAAAATAAAAAGTCTAACATTACAGAAAATAAAAAGTCTAATATTACACAAAATAATAAACCACATTATCCAAAATAAAAAAATGAATCCTAATCCCTATGAAAATAAAATAGCCCCCCAAAATAAAAACAATCCCTAATCTAAGAATAAACTACCAATAGCCCTTAAAAGGGCTTTCTTTCATGTAATTAGCAAGAGTCCATGAGCTAGTGACGTATGGGATATACATTCCTACCAGGAGGGGCAAAGTTTCCCAAACCTCAAAATGCCTATAAATACACCCCTCACCACACCCACAAATCAGTTTTACAAACTTTGCCTCCTATGGAGGTGGTGAAGTAAGTTTGTGCTAGATTCTACGTTGATATGCGCTCCGCAGCAGGTTGGAGCCCGGTTTTCCTCTCAGCGTGCAGTGAATGTCAGAGGGATGTGAGGAGAGTATTGCCTATTTGAATTCAATGATCTCCTTCTACGGGGTCTATTTCATAGGTTCTCTGTTATCGGTCGTAGAGATTCATCTCTTACCTCCCTTTTCAGATCGACGATATACTCTTATATATACCATTACCTCTACTGATTCTCGTTTCAGTACTGGTTTGGCTTTCTACTACATGTAGATGAGTGTCCTGGGGTAAGTAAGTCTTATTTTCTGTGACACTCTAAGCTATGGTTGGGCACTTTTATATAAAGTTCTAAATATATGTATTCAAACATTTATTTGCCTTGACTCAGAATGTTCAACGTTCCTTATTTCAGACAGTCAGTTTCATATTTGGGATAATGCATATGAATCAATCAATTTATTGCGTCATTCTTGGCGCAGACTTTTTTGGCGCAAATTTTTTTTTCTGTTTCCGGCATCATACGTGTCGCCGGAAGTTGCGTCATTTTTTTGACGTTTTTTTGCGCCAAAAGTGTCGGCGTTCCGGATGTGGTGTCATTTTTGGCACCAAAAGCATTTAGGCGCCAAATAATGTGGGAGTCTTTTTTTGGCGCTAAAAAATATGGGCGTCACTATTGTCTCCACATTATTTAAGTCTCATTATTTATTGCTTCTGGTTGCTAGAAGCTTGTTCACTGGCATTTTTTCCCATTCCTGAAACTGTCATTTAAGGAATTTGATCAATTTTGCTTTATATGTTGTTTTTTTTCTATTAAATATTGCAAGATGTCCCAGGTTGACACTGAGTCAGAAGATACTTCTGGAAAAACGCTGCCTGGTGCTGGATCAACCAAAGTTAAGTGTATCTGCTGTAAACTTGTGGTATCTGTTCCTCCAGCTGTTGTTTGTAATGAATGTCATGACAAACTTGTTAATGCAGATAATATTTCCTTTAGTAATGTTACATTACCTGTTGCTGTTCCGTCAACATCTAATACTCAGAGTGTTCCTGTTAACATAAGAGATTTTGTTTCTAAATCCATTAAGAAGGCCATGTCTGTTATTCCTCCTTCTAGTAAACGTAAAAGGTCTTTTAAAACTTCTCATTTTTCAGATGAATTTTTAAATGAACATCATCATTCTGATTCTGATAATGGTTCCTCTGGTTCAGAGGATTCTGTCTCAGAGGTTGATGCTGATAAATCTTCATATTTATTTAAAATGGAATTTATTCGTTCTTTACTTAAAGAAGTCTTAATTGCATTAGAAATAGAGGATTCTGGTCCTCTTGATACTAAATCCAAACGTTTAAATAAGGTTTTTAAATCTCCTGTAGTTATTCCAGAAGTTTTTCCTGTCCCTGATGCTATTTCTGAAGTAATCTCCAGGGAATGGAATAATTTGGGTAATTCATTTACTCCTAAACGTTTTAAGCAATTATATCCTGTGCCATCTGACAGATTAGAGTTTTGGGACAAAATCCCTAAAGTTGATGGGGCTATCTCTACTCTTGCTAAACGTACTACTATTCCTACGGCAGATAGTACTTCCTTTAAGGATCCTTTAGATAGGAAGATTGAATCCTTTCTAAGAAAAGCTTACTTATGTTCAGGTAATCTTCTTAGACCAGCTATATCTTTAGCGGATGTTGCTGCAGCTTCAACTTTTTGGTTAGAAGCTTTAGCGCAACAAGTAACAGATCATAATTCTCATAGCATTGTTAATCTTCTTCAACATGCTAATAACTTTATTTGTGATGCCATCTTTGATATCATTAGAGTCGATGTCAGGTATATGTCTCTAGCTATTTTAGCTAGAAGAGCTTTATGGCTTAAAATTTGGAATGCTGATATGTCTTCTAAGTCAACTTTGCTTTCCCTTTCTTTCCAGGGTAATAAATTATTTGGTTCTCAGTTGGATTCTATTATCTCAACTGTTACTGGAGGGAAAGGAACTTTTTTACCACAGGATAAAAAATCTAAAGGTAAATTTAGATCTAATAATCGTTTTCGTTCCTTTTGTCACAATAAGGAACAAAAACCTGATCCTTCACCCACAGGAGCGGTATCAGTTTGGAAACCATCTCCAGTCTGGAATAAATCCAAGCCTTTTAGAAAACCAAAGCCAGCTCCCAAGTCCACATGAAGGTACGGCCCTCATTCCAGCCCAGCTGGTAGGGGGCAGATTACGTTTTTTCAAAGAAATTTGGATCAATTCAATTCACAATCTTTGGATTCAGAACATTGTTTCAGAAGGGTACAGAATTGGCTTCAAGATAAGGCCTCCTGCTAAGAGATTTTTTCTTTCCCGTGTCCCAGTAAATCCAGCGAAAGCTCAAGCATTTCTGAAATGTGTTTCAGATCTAGAGTTGGCTGGAGTAATTATGCCAGTTCCAGTTCTGTCTGTAATCAGAGAACAGGGTATTGTGGTATTTCCTTATTTGGACGATATCTTTGTACTTGCTCAGTCTTCACATTTAGCAGAATCTCATACGAATCAACTTGTGTTGTTTCTTCATGATCATGGTTGGAGGATCAATTTACCGAAAAGTTCATTGATTCCTCAGACAAGGGTAATCTTTTTAGGTTTCCAGATAGATTCAGTGTCCATGACTCTGTCTCTGACAGACAAGAGATGTCTAAAATTGATCTCAGCTTGTCGAAACCTTCAATCACAATCATTCCCTTCGGTAGCCTTATGCATGGAAATTCTAGGTCTTATGACTGCTGCATCGGACGCGATCCCCTTTGCTCATTTTCACATGCGACCTCTTCAGCTCTGTATGCTGAACCAGTGGTGCAGGGATTACACAAAGATATCTCAATTAATATCTTTAAAACCGATTGTACGACACTCTCTGACATGGTGGACAGATCACCATCGTTTAGTTCAGGGGGCTTCTTTTGTTCTTCCGACCTGGACTGTAATTTCAACAGGTTGGGGAGCTGTTTGGGGGTCTCTGACAGCACAAGGGGTTTGGGAATCTCAGGAGGTGAGATTACCAATCAATATTTTGGAACTCTGTGCAATTTTCAGAGCTCTTCAGTCATGGCCTCTTCTAAAGAGAGAATCGTTCATTTGTTTTCAGACAGACAATGTCACAACTGTGGCATACATCAATCATCAAGGAGGGACTCACAGTCCTCTGGCTATGAAAGAAGTATCTCGAATACTGGTATGGGCGGAATCCAGCTCCTGTCTAATTTCTGCGGTTCATATCCCAGGTATAGACAATTGGGAAGCGGATTATCTCAGTCGTCAAACGTTACATCCGGGCGAATGGTCTCTTCACCCAGAGGTATTTCTTCAGATTGTTCAAATGTGGGGACTTCCAGAAATAGATCTGATGGCTTCTCATCTAAACAAGAAACTTCCCAGGTATCTGTCCAGATCCAGGGATCCTCAGGCGGAAGCAGTGGATGCATTGTCACTTCCTTGGAAGTATCATCCTGCCTATCTCTTTCCGCCTCTAGTTCTTCTTCCAAGAGTAATCTCCAAGATTCTGAAGGAATTCTCGTTTGTTCTGCTGGTGGCTCCAGCATGGCCTCACAGGTTTTGGTATGCGGATCTTGTCCGGATGGCCTCTTGCCAACCGTGGACTCTTCCGTTAAGACCAGACCTTCTGTCGCAAGGTCCTTTTTTCCATCAGGATCTCAAATCCTTAAATTTAAAGGTATGGAGATTGAACGCTTGATTCTTAGTCAAAGAAGTTTCTCTGACTCTGTGATTAATACTATGTTACAGGCTCGTAAATTTGTATCTAGGAAGATATATTATAGAGTCTGGAAGACTTACATTTCTTGGTGTCTTTCTCATCATTTTTCCTGGCATTCTTTTAGAATTCCGAGAATTTTACAGTTTCTTCAGGATGGTTTGGATAAAGGTTTGTCTGCAAGTTCCTTAAAAGGACAAATCTCTGCTCTTTCTGTTCTTTTTCACAGAAAGATTGCTAATCTTCCTGATATTCATTGTTTTGTACAAGCTTTGGTTCGTATAAAACCTGTCATCAGTCAATTTCTCCTCCTTGGAGTTTGAATTTGGTTCTGGGGGCTCTTCAAGCACCTCCGTTTGAACCTATGCATTCATTGGACATTAAATTACTTTCTTGGAAAGTTTTGTTTCTTTTGGCCATCTCTTCTGCTAGAAGAGTTTCTGAATTATCTGCTCTTTCTTGTGAGTCTCCTTTTCTGATTTTTCATCAGGATAAGGCGGTGTTGCGAACTTCTTTTAAATTTTTACCTAAGGTTGTGAATTCTAACAACATTAGTAGAGAAATTGTGGTTCCTTCATTATGTCCTAATCCTAAGAATTCTAAGGAGAAATCATTGCATTCTTTGGATGTAGTTAGAGCTTTGAAATATTATGTTGAAGCTACTAAGAATTTCCGAAAGACTTCTAGTCTATTTGTTATCTTTTCCGGTTCTAGGAAAGGTCAGAAGGCCTCTGCCATTTCTTTGTCATCTTGGTTAAAATCTTTAATTCATCATGCCTATGTCGAGTCGGGTAAAACTCCGCCTCAAAGGATTACAGCTCATTCTACTAGGTCAGTTTCTACTTCCTGGGCGTTTAGGAATGAAGCTTCGGTTGATCAGATTTGCAAAACAGCAACTTGGTCTTCTTTGCATACTTTTACTAAATTCTACCATTTTGATGTGTTTTCTTCTTCTGAAGCAGTTTTTGGTAGAAAAGTACTTCAGACAGCTGTTTCAGTTTGATTCTTCTGCTTATATTTTCAATTTAAACTTTATTTTGGGTGTGGATTATTTTCAGCGGAATTGGCTGTCTTTATTTTATCCCTCTCTAGTGACTCTTGCGTGGAAGATCCACATCTTGGGTAGTCATTATCCCATACGTCACTAGCTCATGGACTCTTGCTAATTACATGAAAGAAAACATAATTTATGTAAGAACTTACCTGATAAATTCATTTCTTTCATATTAGCAAGAGTCCATGAGGCCCACCCTTTTTGTGGTGGTTATGATTTTTTTGTATAAAGCACAATTATTCCAATTCCTTATTTATTTTATGCTTTCGCACTTTTTTCTTATCACCCCACTTCTTGGCTATGCGTTAAACTGATTTGTGGGTGTGGTGAGGGGTGTATTTATAGGCATTTTGAGGTTTGGGAAACTTTGCCCCTCCTGGTAGGAATGTATATCCCATACGTCACTAGCTCATGGACTCTTGCTAATATGAAAGAAATTAATTTATCAGGTAAGTTCTTACATAAATTATGTTTTTTGTAGGACATTGCCCTAAAGAAATCAGTTATTTTACATTAAAAATAAACCAAGTCCCCCTAACAGTAAAACCCCCCACCCACCAAACCCCCCAAAATAAAAAACCTAACACTAAAAAAACTAAACTACCCATTGCCCCTAAAGGGGCATTTGTATGGGCATTGCCTTTAAAAGGGCATTCAGCTCTTTTTCAATTGCCCAAATCCCTAATCTTAAAAATACCCCCCCCCCCCCCGAAAATAAAAAAACACTAAGCCCTAAATAGGTACTCACGGTTCCTGAAGTCCGGCAGAGAAGGTCTTCTTCCAGATGGGTCCATCTTCTATCTTCATCCACAGTGAAGGCGGTGCGGAGCAGAGGTGTGGATCGGTCTTCCCAGATGTGGCAATCCTCGGCGGTGGCACTCCTCTTCATGTGATCGTCTGCCGCACACTGAAGATTGAATGCAAGGTACCCCATATTTATTGGGGTATCTTGCATTCCTATTGGCTGATATTTTAAAATCAGCCAATAGGATGAAAGCTAATAAAATCTTATTTGAACAGCCAATAGGATTTCAGTAGCTCTAATCCTATTGGCTGATTTCAAAATATCAGCCAATAGGAATGCAAGGTACCCCAAATTGATTGCTGTACCTTGCATTCAATCTTCAGTTTACAATGGAAATCGGATGGAGTGGAGCCTCCATGCCGCCAAGGAACGCTGCCACAAAGGAACGCTGCCACAAAGGAATGCCGCCACAGAGGACCGCCGCTGAGGATCCAGGCATCAGGAACACAGCTCTGCACCTCTGCTCCGTGCCGCCTTCACTCCAGAGGATCGCCGCTTAGGATCCAGGCATCAGGAATACAGCTCTGCACCTCTGCTCCGTGCCGCTTTCACTCCGGATGAAGATAGATGATGATGGATCCTAACAACTAGCTAAACTAATTGTGAAGAGATATACAATTAAGTATAGAAGGATTAGCTCCACGATAAGAGTATATGTTAACTCAGCAAGACCGATTAGGGATTTTTTAGAAAAATATTATTCCATTACATTCACACATTTCTATTTTTATTAGGGAATATAAGTAACAACAAGGAATAATCATTCATACAATAGCTTAAGCTAAATTAAAAACACTTTAACTAGGTTTGTATTGTAAAATAGTTTACCTCTAACACTTTCGTTAACCACCTCAGCCTAACAGGTGTATTATACATACAAATATAAATTTAATTCAGCCCTTGGATTGTAAGGGCTTAGTTTATTTCTAAACTTAGGGCAATATTGGTATTTTAGTATTAGATTAGGTGTTTTTATTTGGGGGGGGATTTTTTTATTTTTATAGGGGTATTAGTTTAGGTTTAAATTTTTTATTTTGGATGCCTTTGTTTATTTTTTTTCTGTAATTTTAGTTGGTTTTTTTTTGTAGCTTGGGGGGGTTGTAGTTTTTAAACATAGACTACCCTCTGGGCAGGCTTATCGCCTAGTAGATTACATAAGATAGACAACCTTAAGGAAAATAATCATTTTTAAAAGATTAATTTTGCTTACCACATTAACGAATACACATTCCCAATCTTTTAATAGTCTCTCTACTTGCCTAGATATTCCAACATTCTGACTTCCTTGAATGGATGTACTATATTCTTTGGTTTAGTGGAGATCCAAAGTAAATTTGACTTAGCATTATTTACTTTCTAACCAGAGAATGAACTAATTTCTATTATAATATTAACAATTTTTAAAATATTTTCTGAATTATTAATGGAGAATAAAAGTAGGTCATCCGCATACAAAAGAGTTTTAAGTAATTAGCAAAATACATGGTTATACGCTGATTGATCTGCACATGTAGTGCCTTCTATCTATGCTTTATATCCATTACAGCACACTGAAAATCCCAGCTGTGGGTAAGCTGTTACACCTGATAATTCTACAGCCTGCACCTACTAGCACATTGGTGTGCTCTATTAAAGGGACACACTTAACACCTGCTTAAGATTTTCTGAACTAACTGTTGCTGAGGAATCAAAATAAACTAATACACTGTTCTCAATGCTGTATGTTCATCTTACTATAAAACTCTTCATGAAGACTCCTCATATTTTCTATACTTATCCTCAGCTTGTGTTTTCCTATGCAGGGTGCCATCTTGTAACGCACGTTCATTTCAGGCACTGCAGTCACATGACATGTGTGCACGGCAGCTTCTCTCACTGATGTTATAGAAGACAGTCAAATTGTCAATGCTAATTCAATGTAATGCAAAGCATGAGGACAAAGATCTATTTTATATTTGATATACAGTAATTGCATCTTCTTTTATCAAGCATATTTTAAACGTTTTATGTACTGAACATACCCACAGTCTGTGTGTTTCACTGTTTTATGTACTGAACATACCCACAGTCTGTGTGTTTCACTGTTCACTAAGTTCAGTTTCAATCACCCGATGTTCAGAGGCAGGGGGGAGGAGGGAGGGGGAGAGTCTAGAAGCCGTTTTTTTTTAACTCCCTGTTATTCAGTTCTCTGCAATATCTGAGGAGAATTTTCTCTCTGTGTGTTCCAGGAATTTACTTTTGTTTTCATAATCATGTTATTTTAATTATCAAACAGCACCACACTTTGTATATAGCATAAAAAGTATATATATATATAGCATAAAAAGAGTGGTGCTGTTTGATAATTAAAATAACATGATTATGAAAACAAAAGTAAATTCCTGGAACACACAGAGAGAAAATTCTCCTCAGATATTGCAGAGAACTGAATAACAGGGAGTTAAAAAAACGGCTTCTAGACTCTCCCCCTCCCCTCTGCCTCTGAACATCGGGCGATTGAAACTGAACTTAGTGAACAGTGAAACACACAGACTGTGGGTATGTTCAGTACATAAAACAGTGAAACACACAGACTGTGGGTATGTTCAGTACATAAAACAGTGAAACACACAGACTGTGGGTATGTTCAGTACATAAAACAGTGAAACACACAGACTGTGGGTATGTTCAGTACATAAAACAGTGAAACACACAGACTGTGGGTATGTTCAGTACATAAAACAGTGAAACACACAGACTGTGGGTATGTTCAGTACATAAAACAGTGAAACACACAGACTGTGGGTATGTTCAGTACATAAAACAGTGAAACATACAGACTGTGGGTATGTTCAGTACATAAAACAGTGAAACACACAGACTGTGGGTATGTTCAGTACATAAAACAGTGAAACACACAGACTGTGGGTATGTTCAGTACATAAAACAGTGAAACACACAGACTGTGGGTATGTTCAGTACATAAAACAGTGAAACACACAGACTGTGGGTATGTTCAGTACATAAAACAGTGAAACACACAGACTGTGGGTATGTTCAGTACATAAAACAGTGAAACACACAGACTGTGGGTATGTTCAGTACATAAAACGTTTAAAATATGCTTGATAAAAGAAGATGCAATTACTGTATATCAAATATAAAATAGATCTTTGTCCTCATACACTGTAATGCATGCTTTGCATTACATTGAATTAGCATTGACAATTTGACTGCCTTCTATAACATCAGTGAGAGAAGCTGCCATGCACACATGTCATGTGACTGCAGTGCCTGAAATGAACGTGCGTTACAAGATGGCACCCTGCATAGGAAAACACAAGCTGAGGATAAGCATAGAAAATATGAGGAGTCTTCATGAAGAGTTTTATAGTAAGATGAACATACAGCATTGAGAAAAGTGTATTAGTTTATTTTGATTCCTCAGAAAAAGTTTAGAAAATTTTCAGCAGGTGTTAAGTGTCCCTTTAATATGTGAGTACCCATTTGGCCTATATTATATCGAGTTCATATTTGTGTTTGATGATCCTGCACATGAGGCGCCCCTCTGTTCTTCTTTATATTGTAGAAATTTGATTTACATAATAGAATCTTGATAAGAGCAAATATTTTTTAAAAATTCTGTTATGGAATGTAATTTGTAGTTTTTGATTTGTCACATTTGAATTTGAATGTGACATTCGAATATTACATTTATAAAACACAGTATTAGACTAGAAATACTATTTTGAATTCGAATGTTACATTCGAATTCGAATGTTACATTCGAATTCGAATGTCACATTCGATTTTTAATATTACATTTATAAAACCCAGTATTAGACTAGAAATACTATTTCGAATTTGAATGTGACATTCGAATTTAGCATTTGAATTTGAATATTACATTTATTAAACACAATTGTAGACTAGAAATACTATTTCAAATTTTAATGTCACATTCGAATATTACATTTATAAAACCCAGTATTAGACTAGAAATACTATTTCGAATTTTAATGTGACATACGAATTTAGCATTCAAATTTGAATATTACATTTATTAAACACAGTTGTAGACTAGAAATACTATTTCGAATTCGAATGTGACATTCAAATTTGAATATTACATTTAAAAAATGAATGAATACATAGGTAAACATTCAATTATTCGAACAAATATTTTCAAATTTTATTGAAAAATTTTAAAACGAAAATTCGAAAATAGAATGTTAGAATGTTATATAAACATTTGAAATTCGATTCGAACGAACGTATCAAAATTGGTTTTAAATTTAAAATTTTTAGAAACATTCGCCCATCCCTACTACTGCTCCTCTTACAGTGTCAAAGGGAAACAGATGGTTAAATTGTGTGACGTGCAAAACTTTTAACCAATAATTTATGATACAGAGGACCTTATCGTCTCGGCATAGTAACTTTTTTTCCTTCTTTTTTTCCCCTTTTTCTCCGCTTTTTTTTTTTACTAGAAAGGAGCTTAGAATGCTAAATTTCACAAGAGGTATTTAACCCCTTAATGACCGCAGCACTTTTCCATTTTCTGTCCGTTTGGGACCAAGGCTATTTTTACATTTTTGCGGTGTTTGTGTTTAGCTGTAATTTTCCTCTTACTCATTTACTGTACCCACACATATTATATACCATTTGTCTCGCCATTAAATGGACTTTCTAAAGATACCATTATTTTCATCATATCTTATAATTTACTATAATTTTTTTTATAAAATATGAGGAAAAAATTGAAAAAACACACTTTTTCTAACTTTGTCCCCCAAAATCTGTTACACATCTACAACCACCAAAAAACAAACATGCTAAATAGTTTCTAAATTTTGTCCTGAGTTTAGAAATACCCAATCTTTACATGTTCTTTGCTTTTTTTCCAAGTTATAGGGCAATAAATACAAGTAGCACTTTTCTATTTCCAAATTTTTTTTTCAAAATTAGCGCTAGTTACATTGGAACACTGATATCTTTCAGGAATCCCTGAATATCCCTTGACATGTATATATTTTTTTAGAAGACATCCCAAAGTATTGATCTAGGCCCATTTTGGTATATTTCATGTTTTTTCACAAACTTTAGGTTTCTCACTGAAATTATTTACAAACAACTTGTGCAATTATGGCATAAATGGTTGTAAATGATTCTCTGGGATCCCCTATGTTCAGAAATAGCAGAATGGCTTTGGCGTTGCTTTTTGGTAATTAGAAGGCTGCTAAATGCTGCTGCGCATCACACGTGTATTATGCCCAGCAGTGAAGGGGTTAATTAGGTAGCTTGTAGGGAGCTTGCATGGTTAATTTTAGCTTTAGTGTAGAGATCAGCCTCCCACCTGACACATCAGACCCCCTGATCCCTCCCAAACAGCTCTCTTCCCTCCCCCACCCCACAATTGTCCCCGCCATCTTAAGTACTGGCAGAAAGTCTGCCAGTACTAAAATAAAAGGTATTTTTAAAAAAATACTTATACTGATGTGTAGGATCCCCCCTTAGCCCCCATCCTCCCTGATCCCCCCCCAAACAGCTCTCTAACCCTCCCCCACCACCTTATTGGGAGCCATCTTGGGTACTGGCAGCTGTCTGCCAGTACCCAGTTTACCAAAAAAATGATTTTTTTAACCTTTTATTTTCTGTAGTGTAGCTCCCCCCCAAAAGACCATCCCCCCACCCCCTCCCAGATCCCTTAGATCCTTTTTTTTAATACATTATTGCCCCACTCTAGCCCACTTTTCTCTAACAGTTTTGCTGTAGTGTAGCCCTTCCCACCCCCTCCCGCCCCGTGCATGTGTACGCATCCGTGCACGCCCCCGGGGATTCCGCCCACAATCCCGCCCCCCTCTTGCATCAACAGATGCATCGATGGCCGCCACCCGCCTCCCAGACCGGCTCCCACCCACCAACGATACCGGCCATCGATGTCCGGTGCAGAGAGGGCCACAGAGTGGCTCTCTCTGCATCAGATGGCTAAGGAAGGTTATTGCAGGATGCCTCGATATCGAGGCATCACTGTAATAACCGGAAAGTGACTGGAAGTGAGCAGGATCGCTTCCAGCCGCTTTCCAGACCGACAACTTGCAGGGTTTTAGAGGATGTACCCTGCACGTCATCGGTCGTTAAGGGGTTAAGTATAGAAATTTAAAGTTCCCAGCACCGGCTGTATTATTTATATATTTATATATTTCCCAGCAACGCAGCCTTACTCACAGTTAACCAAGAGCCCGTTTAATTCTTTTGCTTTCCAAACAATTTTGGTTATTCTCTGCACTCAAAATGTTGAAGTTCAAGGATATGGAAACAGCATGGCTGCAGATCTTTATTCCAACGTACCAAGCCTTTCCCTTGTGCTCAATCACTGGACGTGATTGATCGCTCTGCATTGATATTTGTTGGAAATATCAATGCAGAGTGACACTTCTTTTGCCTTTCCACACTCTACCATAAGTATCAAAGGCTGTACCCCCTCGGCTTGATAATCCTCAGTCACACGATACATTACAGCAAGACGCCATCCAGGGTGAGGAGCGTGCTCAGAGACACACACCCTTCCACCGTGACCCGCCCACAGGAAGTCGTCATGGAATTAAAGTCAACTAGAAATTTGATTTGAACTATTTTTTTTTTATTTTTTTTTAATTTACATTTTTTTTAATTGATTTTTTAAACATGTATCAAGCGAAAAATAGAAATTGTCACTGAGAAATTATACAAAGTAAATAGGTAAAAAGGAAAACATTTAAAGAATGGCAACTAAATTACTTCCTAGTGAACAAGTAGAAAAGAAAGTAATACAGCAGGTTATCTAAGGTTTTATAGAGTGTATACAAAAAAGAATAGAGATTAATAGATACTGGACAAGAGCAAAGTTCTTTTAAGGGACATTCAAGTCAAAATTAAAGTTTCATGATTCAGATACAGCACACAAAAAAAACTATTTCCAATCTATTTCCATTATCAAAATGTGAGCAACCTTTTTGTATACACACCCTCTGAGGCACCAGCTCCTACTGATCATGTAGAGAACTGCACAGAATACAAGTGATTGGGGGTTATCTGTCACGTGATACAGGTCATGGGAGAGTGGAATTAAAGGGACAGTCTAGTCAAAACCAAACTTTCATAATTCAGATAGGGCATGTGTTTTTTTAATCTTTTTTCCCCTTCCCTTCCCTTTTTTTTTTTTTTTTCCTTCCCCTCTTTTTTTATTTTGCACAAACAATGCAACAAAAATATTGGTTAAATTCAATAAATGGAACCACCGAGACAATACATGCTGATCTCAACATCAACATAAGATATAGCATTGGAATAACTATTCTAAACTATCAACTCTTTTCCTTTACTAAATGCAATGTTGGGGGATTATATACTTGAAAGCCTGGTGGGGCCTAAACTAATAATTTATACTAGGATTATCATAGAACCACTGGTAAGCTCTAAAGACTTATACGAAATCAGAATCAGATATAAAAGAGGAGAAAAGAAAGAGAAGAGAGAAAAAAAAAAGGGAAAGGAGTACAGATTTCCCATCCCTTTCCCCCTCTCTCGCCTCCCTCTCCTCTTCTCCCTCTATAAGAGAGTATGTGTGTAAGTGTGTTCCTCTATCTCGTTACCAAACATTTTGCCAATTTATTAAAGAAAGATGTTATTTCTTGCTCTGAGTTCAGATCTGTAGCTAGTTGTTCTACTAGGTACTGTTTTTTTAGATAGTTTTTTACTTCAGTAATTGTGGGTATAAATGTACTCTTCCATTTCTTGAATAGATTTGAACTATTTCCTAACGCACTTTCGGATTAGCGCACGAGTGAAAGCCAAAAGAGGCTTTTTTTAGCAGGCCCCCCAGATATCTATGGGGAAAGGGAGCTAGCTTGGTCGTGCCTGGGGCTTTCATTCGAGTTCTATCTTTTAAATTTAAACTTGTAATACGAGCTCAAGAATAGGAGTTCTACTGATTTAACTTGAGGGCAGTTAGTGCTCAATATCGCTAATATTTATATGCTCCACTTGCAAAATAGGCCTATATAGGCAAATATAAGACAGATGGCAAACTTGGGAGTGGTCTAAACTTTATTCATGTTAATGAGCTTATGCTTTGGCCTGTACTATACTAAAATAGACAAACTATATGTACTTGCATATTTGTACTGCTTTCACTGTATTTGTTCCTTTTACTATGTTATGTATATATATATATACATTATTCAGTTCAGGTTTGCTTATACAAAATGTAGAAGGAAAACCTTCATGATCCTAATATCTAGAAAGCTGAGGATGATATCATTTTTCATAAGAGCACAAACCAAGAGAAAGGGGTCATGATCTCAAGTTGGGGGGGTAATAGGTTCAGAAGTAATATGCTGAAGTACTTCTTTACAGAAAGGGTATCTGATTCATGGAATAGACAACCAATAGAAGTGGCAGGAACTAAGGAAATTCAGAAAGGCCTGGTATATGCATAAGGCTATACTTGAGGATTAAGTAAGCCTTAACTCCAAAAAGCCTTCTCTTTCTTATCTGTCAGCAATATGTATCTATGCAAATGGTTTATTTTTCATCTGTATAATTTTATTTCTTCTTGGCACCACTGAGAATAGGTTGAGATTCCTATTACTATGTACAATTGTTCTCCCTTTTTTGCAATGTCCACAATTCCACTTGAATAAAAACTATTCTTTAAAAAAATATTTCAGAACAAACATATTGTACAGTACACTAGGAATGACCGTATTCTACATAGCATGTGGTGTCAGAGTATTAATGTTGCATATAATGCTACTCTGTAAAATGTAGGTTACAACTCTAAACACATTTAGCACTTTAAGTCTGTCTATATAGACATTATTTTTGCATTACAGATTATATGATCTTTCAAACTTTTGTAATAAATTTGCAATTTGTACAGTTTTTGTTGTTTCGTTGAACTCTTAATTGTATAGTATTTGTGTTGTGCAGAAATCTCTGGGATTAATTGAAGATTTTGCACCAAATCATTATATATAAATATATGCAGCAGAGGATTAAGACATGCAAAATAGATATACAATATATCATGCTTTTTGCTTATGGTACTGTGTTGAACTTCAGCAAATCCCCTTTGTCTATACAGTATAGACAAAACCACTTCTAGACAGCTGTTTTAAGCTTATTCGCTCTCATCAGCAGAAGATAGGTTTGCTTTGCTGGTAAATGAAGCTCATTTCTGGGGCAAAAGCAATATTCATTTAAGTAATGGTGGATATAAAAACATGAGTTTAAAATTATATATATATATATATATATATATATATATATACTGTGTGTGTATATATATATATATATATACTGTGTGTGTATATATATATATATATATATATATATATATATATATATATATATATATATATATATAATTTTAAACTCATGTTTTTATATCCACCATTACTTAAATGAATATTGCTTTTGCCCTGGAAATGAGCTTGACTTATTCATATACACATATATATATACAGTGTTCTCCACAGAAAATGTTGCCAGCCGGGTGGCATTATGAAGGAGCCAGGTAGAAGCAGTGTAATATTTTCTAATATTGTATCATTTTCTGCTATCCAAAGCACAAATTAATTACATAATAGAACAAATATTTTTAATGATAATCTGTGCAATAAAAATTTAAAATTTTAGCTTAACATTGGCTAAAATTTTAGCCATGTGGTCAGTAAAATCAGCCACGTTTACATATATATATATATACAGTGTTCTCCACAGAAAATGTTGCCAGCCGGGTGGCATTATGAAGGAGCCAGGTAGAAGCAGTGTAATATTTTCTAATATTGTATCATTTTCTGCTATCCAAAGCACAAATTAATTACATAATAGAACAAATATTTTTAATGATAATCTGTGCAATAAAAATTTAAAATTTTAGCTTAACATTGGCTAAAATTTTAGCCATGTGGTCAGTAAAATCAGCCACGTTTACATATATATATATATATATATATATATATATATATATATATATATATATACACTATTTCACAGACAAGTTGGTAATAGTATTAACAATTTTAAAATGCTGCAAAAGGCAGCAAAATAAATAATGACTGTATATTGCTATATTATTATACATTCAATAATAGGCTGACCATATTGCCGCTTTAGAAAGGGACACATATGAAAAATACATATGTAAGGGTTCTTATACAAAACATTTCTTTAAACAGCCCTGAAAAGAGCCCTGACGTGTTTTTCATATGTGTCCCTTTTTAAAGCTGCAATATGGTCACCATATTCAATAATAAAACTATTTATGTGTTAAATTTTGAGTTTAAAGGAACACAGGAACAGTGAGGATATTGTGAAAATTGGATACTATTGTAGACTGCATTGAGCATGCTTTTAAAGTAAAACAAGAAATTCAGGGCTCGCTTCCATTGAGCCATAATTAGGATTGCACAAGGTCTCAAACTGATAAATATGCTGTTGGAAGCAATGTTGACTGCGCGTTATACCTAGGGTTGCCACCTCGGTCATGTTTTCCTAGACACTTATGACTTACACATGCTGCAGGGTATGCAGGGAGGAACATGAATAGTGCTTCCTAGGGTCACTCTTCGTGTGCTATTTAGGTGTGCAATGCATGTTGCTTTCTGCATACCCTGCAGCATGTGTAACTCATAAGTTTCCAGAAAAACATGGCCGAGGTGGCACCCTAGTTATTTCACAATATCTGCAGCCTGACCATTAGAAAACATAATTTATGTAAGAACTTACCTGATAAATTAATTTCTTTCATATTAGCAAGAATCCATGAGCTAGTGACGTATGGGATATACAATCCTACCAGGAGGGGCAAAGTTTCCCAAACCACAAAATGCCTACAAATACACCCTCACCACACCCACAATTCAGTTTAACGAATAGCCAAGAAGTGGGGTGATAAGAAAGGAGCGAAAGCATCAAAAATAAGGAATTGGAATAATTGTGCTTTATACAAAAAAATCATAACCACCACAAAAAAAGGGTGGGCCTTATGGACTCTTGCTAATATGAAAGAAATGAATTTATCAGGTAAGTTCTTACATAAATTATGTTTTCTTTCATGTAATTAGCAAGAGTCCATGAGCTAGTGACGTATGGGATAGCAGATACCCAAGATGTGGAACTTCCACGCAAGAGTCACTAGAGAGGGAGGGATAAAATAAAGACAGCCAATTCCGCTGAAAAAGATCCACAACCCAAATCAAAAAAATTGAAATAATAAGAAGAATCAAACTGAAACAGCTGCCTGAAGTACTTTTCTACCAAAAACTGCTTCAGAAGAAGAGAAAACATCAAAATGGTAGAATTTAGTAAAAGTATGCAAAGAAGACCAAGTTGCTGCTTTGAATGTAAAGATCTCTCCAGAGAATTCTTAGGATTAGGACACAATGAAGGGACAACAATTTCTCTACTAATGTTGTTAGAATTCACAACCTTAGGTAAAAATTTAAATGAAGTCCGCAACACCGCCTTATCCTGATGAAAAATCAGAAAAGGAGATTCACAAGAAAGAGCAGATAACTCAGAAACTCTTCTAGCAGAAGAGATGGCCAAAAGGAATAAAACTTTCCAAGAAAGTAATTTAATATCCAGAGAATGCATAGGTTCAAACGAAGGAGCCTGTAAAGCCCTCAGAACCAAATTAAGACTCCAAGGAGGAGAGATTGACTTAATGACAGGCTTGATACGAACCAAAGCCTGTACAAAACAATGAATATCAGGAAGTTTAGCAATCTTTCTGTGAAAAAGAACAGAAAGAACAGAGATTTGTCCTTTCAAGGAACTTGCAGACAAACCCTTATCCAAACCATCCTGAAGAAACTTTAAAATTCTAGGAATTCTAAAAGAATGCCAAGAGAATTTATGAGAAGAACACCAAGAAATGTAAGTCTTCCAGACTCTGTAATAAATCTTCATAGACACAGATTTACGAGCCTGTAACATAGCATTAATCACTGAGTCAGAGAAACCTCTATGACTAAGTATCAAGCGTTCAATCTCCATACCTTCAAATTTAATGATTTGAGATCCTGATGGAAAAATGGGCCTTGAGATAGAAGGTCAGGCCTTAGCGGAAGTGTCCAAGGTTGGCAACTGGCCATCCGAACGAGATCCGCATACCAAAACCTGTGAGGCCATGCTGGAGCCAAAAGCAGTACAAACGAACGCTCCATTAGGATTTTGGAAATCACTTTTGGAAGAAGAACTAGAGGCAGAAAGATATAAGCAGGTTGATAATTCCAAGGAAGCGACAACGCGTCCACTGCTTCCGCCTGAGGATCCCTGGATCTGGACAGATACCTGGGAAGTTTCTTGTTTAGATGAGAGGCCATCAGATCTATTTCTGGAAGTCCCCACATTTGAACAATCTGAAGAAATACCTCTGAGTGAAGAGACCATTCGCCCGGATGTGGCGTCTGGGGACTGAGATAATCCGCTTCCCAATTGTCTATACCTGGGATGTGAACCGCAGAGATTAGACAAGAGCTGGATTCCGCCCATACAAGTATCCGAGATACTTCTTTCATAGCCTGAGGACTGTGAGTCCCTCCTTGATGATTGACATATGCCACGGTTGTGACATTGTCTGTCTGAAAACAAATAAATGATTCTCTCTTCAGAAGAGGCCAGAACTGAAGAGCTCTGAAAATCGCACAGAGTTCCAAAATGTTGATTGGTAATCTCGCCTCCTGAGATTCCCAAACCCCCTGCGCTGTCAGAGATCCCCATACAGCTCCCCAACCTGAAAGACTCGCATCTGTTGAGATCACAGTCCAGGTTGGACGAACAAAAGAAGCCCCTTGAATTAAACGATGGTGATCCAACCACCAAGTCAGAGAAGAACGAACATTGGGATTTAAGGATATTAATTGTGATATCTTTGTATAATCCCTGCACCATTGGTTCAGCATACAAAGCTGAAGAGGTCTCATGTGAAAACGAGCAAAAGGGATCGCGTCCGATGCAGCAGTCATGAGACCTAGAATTTCCATGCACAAAGCTACCAAAGGGAACGATTGAGACTGAACGTTTTGACAGGCTGAAACCAATTTCAGACGTCTCTTTTCTGTTAGAGACAAAGTCATGGACACTGAAACTATTTGGAAACCCAAAAAGGTTACCTTTGTCTGAGGAATCAAAGAACTCTTTGGTAAATTGATCCTCCAATCATGTCTTTGAAGAAACAACACAAGTTGATTCGTATGAGATTCTGCAGAATGTAAAGACTGAGCAAGTACCAAGATATCGTCCAAATAAGGAAATACCGCAATACCCTGTTCTCTGATTACAGAGAGAAGGGCACTGAGAACCTTTGAAAAGATCCTTGGAGCTGTTGCTAGGCCAAACGGAAGAGCAACAAACTGGCAATGCTTGTCTAGAAAAGAGAATCTCAGGAACTGATAGTGATCTGGATGAATTGGAATATGAAGATATGCATCCTGTAAGTCTATTGTAGACATATAATGCCCTTGCTGAACAAAAGGCAGAATAGTCCTTATAGTCACCATTTTGAATGTTGGTATCCTTACATAACGATTCAATATTTTTAGATCCAGAACTGGTCTGAAGGAATTTTCCTTCTTTGGTACAATGAATAGATTTGAGTAAAACCCCAGACCCCGTTCCAGAACTGGAACTGGCACAATTACCCCAGCCGACTCTAGGTCTGAAACACATTTCAGAAATGCCTGAGCCTTTACTGGGTTTACTGGAATGCGTGAGAGAAAAAATCTTCTCACAGGCGGCCTTATCTTGAAACCTATTCTGTACCCTTGTGAAACAATGTTCTGAATCCAAAGACTTTGAATCGAATTGATCCAAACATCTTTGAAAAATCGTAACCTGCCCCCTACCAGCTGTGGAATGAGGGCCGCACCTTCATGCGGATTTAGGAGCTGGTTTTGACTTTCTAAAAGGCTTGGATTTATTCCAGACTGGAGAAGGTTTCCAAATGGAAACTGTTCCTTTAGAGGAAGGGTCAGGCTTTTGTTCCTTATTCTGACGAAAGAAACGAAAACGATTAGCAGCCCTATATTTACCTTTAGATTTTTTTTGTCCTGAGGCAAAAAGGCTCCCTTCCCACCAGTAACAGTTGAAATTATTGAATCCAACTGTGAACCAAATAATTTATTACCTTGGAAAGAAAGAGAAAGCAATGTTGACTTAGAAGTCATATCTGCATTCCAAGATTTAAGCCATAAAGCTCTTCTAGCTAAAATAGCTAAAGACATATACCTGACATCAATTCTAATGATATCAAAAATGGCATCACAAACAAAGTTATTAGCATGTTGAAGAAGTTTAACAATGCTATAAACATTATGGTCTGATACTTGTTGCGCTAAAGCCTCCAACCAGAAAGTGGAAGCTTTCATCAGCCAAAGAAATAGCAGGTCTAAGAAGATTACCTGAACATAAATAAGCCTTCCTTAGAAAGGATTCAAGCTTCCTATCTAAAGGATCCTTAAACGAAGTACTATCTGCCGTAGGAATAGTAGTACGTTTAGCAAGAGTAGAGATAGCCCCATCAACTTTGGGGATTTTTTCCCAAAACTCTAATCTATCAGATGGCAAAGGGTACAATTTCTTAAACCTTGGTGAAGGAGTAAATGAAGTACCCAGATTATTCCATTCCCTAGAAATTACTTCTGAAATAGCATCAGGAACTGGAAAAACTTCTGGAATAACTACATAAGGTTTAAAAACTGAATTTAAACGCTTAGTAGATTTAATATCAAGAGGACTAGACTCTTCCATATCTAATGCAATCAACACTTCTTTAAGTAAAGAACGAATAAACTCCATCTTAAATAAATATGAAGATTTATCAGTGTCAATATCTGAGGCAGAATCTTCTGAACCAGAGAGATCCTCATCAGAAATAGATAAGTCAGAATGATGGCGGTCATTTAAAAATTCATCTGAAATATGAGAAGTTTTAAAAGACCTTCTACGTTTACTGGAAAGAGGAATAACAGACAGAGCCTTCCCAATAGAATTAGAAACAAATTCTCTTACATTAACAGGAACATCCTGAACATTAGATGTTGAAGGAAAAACAACAGGTAATGGATTATTACTAATGGAGACATTATCTGCGTTAGAAAGTTTATCATGACAACTAACACAAACTACAGCCGGAGGAACAGTTACCAAAAGTTTACAACAAATGCACTTAGCTTTGGTAGAACCAACATCAGGCAGCATCTTTCCAGAAGTAGATTCTGATCCAGGGTCAGGTTGTGACATCTTGCAATATGTAATAGAAAAAACAACATATAAAGCAAAATTATCAAATTCCTTAAATGACAGTTTCAGGAATGGGAAAAAATGCAAAACAAACAAGCCTCTAGCAACCAGAAGCAACAAAAAAGTGAGACTGAAATAATGTGAAAAAAACTGGCGCCAAGTATGACGCCCACTTTTTTTGGCGCCAAGAATGACGCCCATATTTTCTGGCGCCAAGTATGACGCCCACATTGTTTGGCACCAAGGATGATGCCCACATTGTTTGGCGCCAAAAACAACGCCCACATTGTTTGGCGCCAAAAACAACGCCCACATTTTTTGGCGCAAAAAAACGTCTGTAACACACATGCGTCAAAAAATGACTCAACCACGTGAAAACCATAGTTGACGCCGGAAATGACGAAATTTTGCGGCAAAAAAGGTCGCGCCAAAAATGACGCAATCAATTGAAGCATTTTCTGCCCCCGCGAGCCTAACAGCCCGCAAGGAAAAAAGTCAATTTGATATTTTTAAGGTAAGAAAAAATATTTATTCATATGCATTTTTCCAAAAAAATGAAACTGTCAGTCTGAAAGAAGGAATACTGATTATCCTGAATCATGGCAAATATAAGTTTAAAACATATATTTAGAACTTTACATATAAAGTGCCCAACCATAGCTTTGAGTGTCATAAATAGAAATAAGATTTACTTACCCAGAGACACTCATCTACATATAGTAGATAGCCAAACCAGTACTGAAACGAGAATCAGTAGAGGTAATGGTATATAAGAGTATATCGTCGATCTGAAAAGGGAGGTAGGAGAAGAAATCTCTACGACCGATAACAGAGAACCTATGAAATAGATCCCCTAGAGGAAGACCATTGAATTCAAATAGGCAATACTCCCTTCTCATCCCTCTGACATTCACTGCACTCTAAGAGGAAAACCGGGCTTCAGCCTGCTGAGAAGCGCATATCAACGTAGAATCAAGCACAAACTTACTTCACCACCTTCATGGGAGGCAAAGTTTGTAAAACTGAATTGTGGGTGTGGTGAGGGGTGTATTTGTAGGCATTTTGAGGTTTGGGAAACTTTGCCCGTCCTGGAAGAAATGTATATCCCATACGTCACTAGCTCATGGACTCTTGCTAATTACATGAAATAAAGTATTAGAAGAAGTTTAGCGCTAATTTAAACCCGATTCCAATGAACTGCAAACCATAAATACACTGTTGTAGGCTGTCGATACAGTGAACAAAATTGCACCCAGCTCAACTAGGTGTAAAAGAGGAACAATGAGCTTTTTGAGGCCTAGTTCCCATTGCTATTTTAAAACTTGCAAATAATGCAAGTGTTTCAATGTAGAAAATAATTGTAATATTTATTGTTTTCCCATGTAGAGGAATAGTTCTACTTATGTTCTTATGGAAATATTATTATTATCGGTTATTTGTAGAGCACCAACAGATTCTGCAGCGCTATAAACAAATGCGGAGTGCAACAAAACAATTATAGGGATCAAACAGGTAGAGGGCCCTGCCAAGTGTCGCACTGTTGTAGTCAGCTCTTAAGAAGGTGATCTACAAATAGCTGGACTATTAGGCTTACATGCTAAGGGAGTTCAGAGGATAGCAATGGAGGAGATGAACTGGTATAAATATGGGGGCCATTCTGGAGAAGTCCTGTAAGCGAGAGTGTGAGGAGGTAACAAAAGAGAAGGAGGGGAGGAGGTATAAGCAGATCGAAGGGGACTGGAGGGAGAGTATCTGGAGACAATGTCTGAGATATAGGGGGGAGCAGTGCAGTTGAGGGCTTTGTATGTTAGAGTGAGAATGTTGTGTTTAATCCTAGAGGAAAGAGGAAGCCAGTGATGGGATTGGCTGAGAGGTGCAGCAGATGAAGAGCGACATGTAAGGAAGATGAGCCTGGCAGAGGCATTCATTATGGATTGTAAAGGAGATAGGCAGGAGCTGGGGAGACCAGAGAGGAAAGGCTTGCATTCATTGAGGCGTGAAAGGATGAGAGAGTGGACTAAGATCTTAGTTGTGTCTTGTGTAAGGAAATGTCTAATTTTAGAGATGTTTTTAATGTGGAAGCGGCAGGCTTTAGCCAAGGACTGAATGTGAGGAGTGCAAGAAAGATCTGAGTCAAATGTGACTCAAAGACATTGGGCATATGGGGTAGGGGCAATGATGGAGTTCTCAACAGTTATAGAGAGATTGGAGGTGAAGATTTTGGAAGAAGGGGTGGAAAATAAGGAGCTCAGTTTTGGAGAGATTTAACTTGAGGTAGTGAGAGGACATCTAGGAAGAGATTTGAGAAAGACAGTTAGTGACACGGGTTAGCAAGGAAGGAGATAGGTCTAGTGCAGAGAAGTAGATTTGGGTGTCATTGGCATACAAATGATATTGGAAAACGTGGGACTTAATTAGGGAACCTAATGATGACATGTAGATTGAGAAGAAAAGGGGACTGAGGACAGAGCCTTGAGGTACCCCGACAGAAAGTGGCGATGGGGCAGAGGAGGCCCCAGATAAGGCTAAACTAAAGGTACAGCTTGACAGGTAGGAAGAGAACCACAAGAAGGCTGTGTCACATGCTGAAGGATTGAAGGGTTTGGAGCAAAAGAGGGTGGTCAACAGTATCAAAGGGTGCAGACAGATCAAGGAAGATAAGCAGAGATTTTGATTATGATTTTGCTGTAAGTGGGTTGTTGGTAACCTTAACGATTGCTGTCTTTGTAGAGTGATGGGGACAAAATCCAGATTGCAGTGGGTCAAGGAGGGAGTTATCAATATATATTTACATATAACAATATATGCAAGCACATCTACATATTCAAACAAGAGTTATGCTTAGGGCAGCAATAAATATTTGTATATTAATAAAGTAGAAAATGTTTGTTTTTGTTTCTCTTTAGAGGTGATCCCAGCTAAGGAGCACAGATGTTATTAACAAATGAATATTTCTCTCATAAACATGTTAATCCCTGCAGAAAATACAGAAACAAGGAAAAAAAAAAATTTTTTTTCTTTTTTTTCAATGCACCCCTAGAATTAGCTTCCTTAAGGGGTTTAAATTCAGGATATAATGCTTACTTAATAAACAGAAAGAAGGCACCTAGTATAGCTAAATATACATATACAATTTACTGCCTCAGGGAGAAAAGCCCCTGGAGTCCTTTACATTACAAGCAGGTAAATTAAAGGAAATATCAGCGGCTCTCCTCTGTTCCTTCCTAACAGGAATATCCTTCTGCTGGACAACTGCAAATGTCACAATCAGGCAAACAAAAAACTTAGGGCAAGGTTTTATCTCCAAACGCTTTGTTCAGATATATAGAGTTCAAAGGACCACATACAAATTTTACAGTTATTAGGAACAGATGTGGTATATTCTCTTTTGCAGGGTTAGATCTTGCTATGTCCCTTCTTAGTAAATTAGCAAATAAGCCAAGCGTCTCACCTATTAGGCTTTTCAAGCTCACTCCCCCTAAGTAACCACATAAAACACCAAGAGGCGAAAAAGCAGGAACAGCAGGGGAAAATAAGTAAGAAGGCTTGTACTTGCAGCTGGAACTGTTTTCTTCGGGTCCGGCAAAGCGGCGATGTAGGGGATCTTTACCGCAAGGAGGGCACTTCACCCCTGCTAGCGGGCTGCAAAAGGCTGGTTCTTAACTTGAGAAAGCTGTATCGGGCTGTCCAGGGGCCCTCCGCACAACAGCGACTCCAGCTCACCGGTGATAGCGTTATGCCGGCTTCCTGTCACATGTTCCCGGAAGCTGGCCCTGGTGCGCCTGGTCTCCTCCTCCGTATGGGAAACCTCTCCTATTGTAGCGGTACCGGAGACTCTGGAACTTGATGGCCGCACAGGAGGTAGATGTTACTATCCCTTGGGGATAATATTTGCAGGCTCTCTTTAATTGTCAGGTACTCCAACACAGACCTCCACTCCAGAAAGCGGGTAGACTTCCAGCCGGCAGCCTGGTAATAAGGCTGGGTGCACCACCACACACAACACCCGTTTGCGAACCCCGGGTTAGATGGTGAAATGGCTTGGGTAGGTTTTCCAGCGGTGCTCAGTCACCGCATACAGGGAGCATGCTTGTTTAGGCTCCACCCCAAACGGAAGTCCAGGAGCACAGATGTTAAACATACATTTTATAGTGTAAGGTTGGGTTACCATAGAAACTAACTTGCTATGGCGAGATTTTAAAAAAAATCTGACTTCGGGAGGAAGCATTAAACGCAATGTTAACTAACAGCTACACAAAAAGAGCGACTGGGCGCTCCGTGCTATCTTTTTCAATGGAAACCTTGTACTAAAATGGAGCCATAAGCTACTTTTAGCTGTTGGCCACTTCAGTAGCTTATGGCTCCATTTTTATGGCTCAATGGAGTAAGCCCTTGTTTGGTTAATCAGAAAAGTAGCATATGCTGAGTAAAAACACAAACAGATGCAGATGCTGCACTTTGTAAGTAAACCACTGATTCCAAGCAAATGATGTGCAATGGCTGATACTGAGTAGATATCATATAGCTAGTAACAGGTGCTCTGAAAACCGTAAACAGTATAGCATGAAGTCAGTGGTGGTAATCACTTGTAACAAACTGAGGGTAGAATCGTGTAGCGTGCGGGTGTGGTGATAAGTAAGATACAGGTAAACACAAATTTCAGCATGTAGACTGAAACTAAGGTAAAGCTGGTAAGTCTCACCACTCTTGCCGCTGTATGATCTTTTGCTCAGGCTGTCCCATGAAAGGTAAGGATCCACTCCTCCGGCATCCAAACGAAAAAACTCAGATAAACAATGAAAGTTACCTTGTGTTGGGACAAATTGCAGCCGCAGGGTGTGTGCAGGTAAAAAGTGATGTCTTTATTGTAAGATCAAAGCAGGGTGTCAAACAAACTCAGGGGTACATTGAAACAATGGCTAATGTCCGACGCGTTTCCTGCCCGGAGGCACTTCGTCAGGGACTTAACTTGTATAAACATTAAACAACTTAAAAAGACTTGCGTACCTACGTCACAATGAGAGCACCTGTGTACTGCAATTAAAGGGACAGAATAATATTGTCCATGGAAACTAATTTATGCTTGGTCAAGATGAGAACCTTTTTAAAGGGCTCTACATAAGTTAAAATTGGATTCTCAGTAATCAATGTATATGAATCTTGTATCGATGTAAATTACTTGTAAGAATAAAATAAGAACGTATAAAGACCAAGCTGCCGTGTTGTTGATTGTATCAGTACACAGATGATAAGGATTTAAAATAAAATGTTAAGAATGAAATAACATAATATAACATTGCTCCGTGGGTAGACAAAAAAGAATATCAATAAAAATAAGTTGAAAAAAAGAAGAACATTAAATAAAATATCTGAACTAATTGTTATAACAATGTACTGCAGACTCTCAGAGGAAATCAGAGTTAATATCTAGTATCAAACTTTCAGAAAGTGAGATAAGTAAAATCTCATACGTATTTTCAATAACATTAGTAAGATACACGTAAACTATATTAGTATCAGAGATATAGTTATATGCATATAGCAGAAAACCAAGAATGGGAAATACTTAAACAAAAGCAGCTTTTGATACAATTGGCAGTTGTTATTATGTCAATTCCTCCTTTGGCTACAATGTTAAATTACATAGAGCTTTAGAACACAAAAGACAAGGAATGTAACTTCAAGTGAAAAAAATGTGATGTCAAATGTTAGATTTTAGGTGAAGTGAAGTGAAAGATCCATAATGGTAGTGATAAAATGAATAAATCTACATTCTAATTCTAGTTATGCAATACTAAAACTTTAAATATGGAATGCAAAATAAGATAAACTTCTTATTGAAGTTGTGTGAAATGTGATGCCTAACTAAATGTGATGGTACTAATTCGTGCTTGTTAATTTATACTAGTTATTTTTATTTTCACCCGTTCAAAGCATGAAATTGATTAAAAATTCTTTTCACAATTTTCGAATGCTGTATTACTGTTCTTTATTTATATGCATCATATAGTACCTATATAGGTGACACTATACCGTATTAAATAGGGGTGGGCAAGAATCTAAATAAAAATGATGGAGCAATGATTAACAAACACTTTGAAAAAATTTATGTGTAAAAAATGATAGAAGTTATGCTTAGAAAAAAGCTAATTACTATAAATGGTGAAAAATAAAAAAACTAACTAACTCTTAAGAAAAAGCTAATGTATATAACTCGTGCACAAAATCTTCGTCGCTTGCTCATGAGAATAATGCTCGATAGTAATAATGGACTAGTTTAAGCCAATGGGGTCTAATGTTACTTTTAAAAGGTGTAAACAAACATAGGAGAAAGGGTTTAAGAGCTGTCGATGGTATTTCTTTGGTGAGCAGTTTGAGATGTGAATAGACATTATAGACAACCATTAATCTACAAAATATCTGAGATCAGTAATTTTGTTAATGCCATTTGGTGCTCCAGTTAATAGATTAAAAAATCCAAAAGGCTTCTTTTCTGTTTAGTGTGGCGGACCTATCTCCCCCTCTAATGTCATGAGGGGCGTGGTCTATGCCTTGAAAACTGAACATTCTCTTTAAATTGATATCGTTGACAGTAATGCCTAGAGATATAAAGTGGCTGGCAAAGTGTTTGGCTACTGGAGTGGAGGGTGGATCATGTTTAATAGAGAGTAAATGCTCCCTGATCCTATCCTTCAGAAACCTCGTTGTCCTACCTACGTATTGCTTGTGACAGATATTGCAACTGATTAAGTAAACCACAAACTTAGAATTGCAGTTCAGTCTAAACCTAATGTCAAAACAGTTGCCAGTGGCTGTGGACCTAAACTCATTGCCAGGGACTACAAACTCACAGCTCTTACAAGGAGTTTTCCTGCATCTAAAGAATCCAACTTCTGGCAGGAGCCAAGAAGAACTAGCTTTTGTCGAAAAATCTCTACCTAGGTAGTTTCCAAGCGTTGTGGCTTTCTTGCTAACAACCCTGATGCCCTGGTTCTGTAACGAATCATGTAACAATGCATCTCTGTCTAAGACAGGCAAATATTTCCTGATGATGTTATTAATACGATTGAATTGTCTACTATAGCGGGTTGAGAAAGTTATAGGAGATTTAAAGCATTTTTTGTCTTGATGTTTATCTTTAGGGGTATCTTGCAACAGAGTGTCCCTATGCATAAGTTCCACTTCTTTACTAACTTTCTCTAGTAAGCTAGTGTCATACCCCCTAATTTGTAAACGCTGTGTAAGAGATGAGGCTTGTTCTTTGTATGTATTAATATCGGTACAGTTACGTCTAAGACGCATATATTGTCCCTTGGGAATGGCCATCTTAAGATGTACTGGATGGTGAGAGTCAGCTCGTAGAATTGTATTGCCAGATGTGGGTTTTCTGAATGTGGAGGTAAGGACTGAATGAGATAAAATGTCTAACGTTAATGTGATATCTAAAAATGGAATACTGTGTTTAGATGCAGTGTGAGTAAATCCCAAGTTATAGTGGTTTGCATTGAGATATTCTAAGAATGAAGATATGGAGTTTATATCTCCACTCCATACTATTACAAGGTCATCAATAAATCTTCGGTAGAACTTCATCTGAGACCTGAAAGGATTGGTATGATGAAATATTTTCTGAAATTCGAAATTGGTTAAATATAGATTTGCATATGATGGTGCAAACTTTGCACCCATAGCGGTGCCCTGATTTTGAACATAGTGTGTGCCTTCAAATGTGAAGTTATTGTGATTCAAAAGAAATTTTGCACCATCACATACAAATCCAATGAACTTATCTTCATATGTAGTGTACATCTTTAACATGGCTTTTAAGGCCTCTATGCCTAGGTTATGGGGTATACAAGAATATAGTGATGTGACATCAATAGTAAGTAAAGTGTCATCCTCATTAATATATAAACAATTTAAAAGCCTCAAAAGATGTTTGGTATCACGAAGGTATGCTGGGGTTATCTGGACAATCGGCTGAAGAACCGTATCAATAAAAGACCCCAATTTTTCTCCAAGGGAGCCCACACCGGAAATGATAGGGCGACCAGGAGGACATTCCCTATTTTTGTGAATTTTGGGTAGATGTTTAAAAACCGGTGTGGTTGGGAATTGGGTTTTTAAGGAATCTGCTTTAAACTTAGTGATAATGCCCTCCTGAACGGACATGTCAAGAAAGTTATTTAATTCAATAACAAATTGTCTTGTAGGATTGAACGTTAATTTCCGATAGGTGGCACCATCACTAAGTTGTTTATGGGCTTCACTAGTGTATTGTGCCCTGTCTTGTACAACTATGCAGCCTCCCTTGTCGGAATTTTGAATGACAAGGGTTTTGTTGTCTTGTAATTTTCTCAAGATGTTCCTTTCATGTTTAGACAGGTTACTACTTGTACCATGTTTCTGATTAGGACTAGTATTGGTTTCTTTTGCTAGGGCATGAAGGTCCCTTTCCACTAAGCTCTGAAAGACTTCAATGAAGTCACCTCTCATTTGTATAGGGTAAAAAAATTTACTAGCATTAGTTACAACTTTAGGTATATGCAAGTTAAGTGAATTGGATCGTGCACTCTCACTCTCAAGTGAAAGTAAATTAACGATTTCACATTGATCAACAAAATTGAGTCCATCCATATCTGTATTGGTGGTAGAAAGATTTAGACTTGTATCATTCACAGATTCTTCGTCGGTATTATCCCTCAGTACTGGATCAGCGTTAGATTCTTGAGCAGAGACCCTCTCCGCCATAGCAAAGTGTCTCTTTAATGTAAGCTTTCTGGTAAACCTGTTTAGATCGATCAGAGTGCGGAAAAGGTTAAAGTCCCTGCTTGGCGCAAACCCCAAGCCTTTGGATAGTATACTTAGTTCTTCGTTGTTAAGTTGTATACTTGATAAATTCACCACATTAAGATCTTCCTGGTGAGAGGTATCTCTTATTATTTCCTTGAACCTCAACCTCTTCCTCTTACCGGTCTTCTGCTTGGATATCTCGCCGGAGTGACTGGACTTGCCTCCATGGTTAGATCATTTTTTTGCCAGAACATTAGCTGCTCCATGTGAACTGCTGATATGAGCAGTCGATGTGATCTCTTCTATGGATCTATGAGTGGATCCCTTCTTAGGTTTAACTGATAAATCACTTGCATTGGTCTGTTCACTGATAGGAGTGGATGCTCTTGGACTCTCATCACTAACATCAGTTTCAAAACTGGAAAAGGTGACCTTCTTGTCGGTTGTCTTTCTTTTATTATTATTTCTCCTCCCAGTATTACGTTTGCTCGTAGTCCAATTATAGACTGTATTGAGTTCATAATCCTTACAGTCTCTATGATATTTCTTTAGTTTATTCTCCGTTAGTTCATCATCAAGTTTTTTCAGAGTCGTATCCAATTGTGCCGAGTAATCATTATATTTTGGATCATGAATAAAGAGCTCACAAGCGGTTTTGATATCTGTTAGTTCTTGACTTGTTTTAGTATATTCCAGCTCCTTATCCTTGAGTAGCTGCTTCATTAAGGTGAGTGAACATGCACTCAAGGTATTATTCCATTCAGTCATGAACTCCAAACGTTGTGAGGCATACGCAGGATATTTTTTCATCCGCAAACCTCTGGGTATTTTGCCTTCATTAATGTATAATTTCAAAAACTCAATGTCCCACCAAAGCTTTAACTCTTTGATCTCCTTCTTTTCCCTTGATACAAAAACAGAACAAATGTCCTCTGGAGTCTCACCTCCTGAGCTGACACCCTGCAATAATGAATTGAATTTGGCCCTGCGGCTGGTATTTATAGTAATTAGCTTTTTTCTAAGCATAACTTCTATCATTTTTTACACATTAATTTTTTCAAAGTGTTTGTTAATCATTGCTCCATCATTTTTATTTAGATTCTTGCCCACCCCTATTTAATACGGTATAGTGTCACCTATATAGGTACTATATGATGCATATAAATAAAGAACAGTAATACAGCATTCGAAAATTGTGAAAAGAATTTTTAATCAATTTCATGCTTTGAACGGGTGAAAATAAAAATAACTAGTATAAATTAACAAGCACGAATTAGTACCATCACATTTAGTTAGGCATCACATTTCACACAACTTCAATAAGAAGTTTATCTTATTTTGCATTCCATATTTAAAGTTTTAGTATTGCATAACTAGAATTAGAATGTAGATTTATTCATTTTATCACTACCATTATGGATCTTTCACTTCACTTCACCTAAAATCTAACATTTGACATCACATTTTTTTCACTTGAAGTTACATTCCTTGTCTTTTGTGTTCTAAAGCTCTATGTAATTTAACATTGTAGCCAAAGGAGGAATTGACATAATAACAACTGCCAATTGTATCAAAAGCTGCTTTTGTTTAAGTATTTCCCATTCTTGGTTTTCTGCTATATGCATATAACTATATCCCTGATACTAATATAGTTTACGTGTATCTTACTAATGTTATTGAAAATACGTATGAGATTTTACTTATCTCACTTTCTGAAAGTTTGATACTAGATATTAACTCTGATTTCCTCTGAGAGTCTGCAGTACATTGTTATAACAATTAGTTCAGATATTTTATTTAATGTTCTTCTTTTTTTCAACTTATTTTTATTGATATTCTTTTTTGTCTACCCACGGAGCAATGTTATATTATGTTATTTCATTCTTAACATTTTATTTTAAATCCTTATCATCTGTGTACTGATACAATCAACAACACGGCAGCTTGGTCTTTATACGTTCTTATTTTATTCTTACAAGTAATTTACATCGATACAAGATTCATATACATTGATTACTGAGAATCCAATTTTAACTTATGTAGAGCCCTTTAAAAAGGTTCTCATCTTGACCAAGCATAAATTAGTTTCCATGGACAATATTATTCTGTCCCTTTAATTGCAGTACACAGGTGCTCTCATTGTGACGTAGGTACGCAAGTCTTTTTAAGTTGTTTAATGTTTATACAAGTTAAGTCCCTGACGAAGTGCCTCCGGGCAGGAAACGCGTCGGACGTTAGCCATTGTTTCAATGTACCCCTGAGTTTGTTTGACACCCTGCTTTGATCTTACAATAAAGACATCACTTTTTACCTGCACACACCCTGCGGCTGCAATTTGTCCCAACACAAGGTAACTTTCATTGTTTATCTGAGCATATGCTGAGTAGACAGACAATGTAGCTTATAATACAATATACATAGTCAAATGAGGATACATAAATATAGAATCCATCAAAAAAAATGCATATGATGAGAAGTAGCAAAGTTAGTATAAAAATAAATAGTAACAAAAACTTCATTAGAGATATAAGTGAAATGAGAAAAACAAAAGGTTGGATAGTATATTTGAAAGATGTCTCCAGATTTGTGGAAGGAGATAAGGAAATAGCAGATTGTTTTAGATTTATCAAATATTAAATTAAAATTGAACCTGTATGTCCAGATAATATTCATCTAAGGGTTTAAGGGACCATCCACCTGAGTTAGCTGAAACATTAGCTGATCTGTTTAATCAGCCATGGCTGATAGGAGCTGGTCAGTCTGAAAGTTGCTAATATAGTAACAAATCATAAAAAGGGCAGTAGAGAGAACTCTGGTAGTTAAAGACCCATTAGTTTGACTTAAAGGGGCTGCAAGTCTTTGACAACATGATATAAAATGTTTAATTATGTGTTGAAAAAAAAACCTGTCATATACTTTCATAATATATTTTTGCTAAAAATTGTGGGTTTTTCAGTAGACATTTAGAAGTGCACATGGCAAACTTCACAAGCCCAACTCTGCCACACATATATCCCTAATTGGAATCAGTAAAGGTTGATCTAATAATGAACTGCCAAACAATTGATATGTTGCTAACAAAATGACAGTGGCTAACTGTATCTACAATAACAAGTACTGACTGGCTTCTCCAAATAAGGCTGTTAGTCAATAAAGTCACTATACAAGTGATTGCTTTTTCGGGGACTTAATTTAATATTTATGGCTATATTCTTGCATTCACATAACCTTTATAGACAATCTTTGTAAATCCGCCTAATTTATCATGAATGGAAAGTGAATTAAAAATAATGTAAATTTAAAGATGGTTTCAAAATGAATTATTTTAAAACAAGGGTACTAAAGGTTAAATGTTGATCTGGAAATTAGTATACCTTATCTTCATCTCAAACATAGAGCTATTAGCTGCTCTAGGTTTCCCTACCAAACTGAAATTGTTAAATGCAGGATAAAAAAAAGTCAGTAGAGCAAATAGCCCTAGCGAGGTGCGCTTGTGTGAAGTGTGAATGAGTCCTCAGGTGGATCTTACAACCCCGGCAGCACTCCCAATGCAAATAGATGTGATGAAATCTCCTGTAGTAGCCAGAAGAAGAGAGGCGCCACAATAGAGCAATATCGTCTGAAACAAACAGGCAGCAGAAGAAAGAGCACCCCACCCCTTTCAGTAGTTCTACTCACAGCCAGAGTGCCAGACACAGCAGATCGGGACTATAATGAGTCACCCGACAGACACGCTAGAGCGTCAAATGCGTCACCGATTTCGTCACGGAAGATCAGCCAGCCCAAGTGATCACCAATCAGCCAAATCCTGCACTGACAACGTTCCACCAAGGAAACTTCTTCTGTATGTCACAAATTCTTGTCCTGGATTACAAGCTCAATAACACATGCACTGTGAGTAGAACTACTGAAAGGGTGGGGTGCTCGTTCTTCTGCTGCCTGTTTCAGACGATATTGCTCTATTGTGGCGCCTCTCTTCTTCTGTCTTCTACAGGAGATTTCATTAAATGCAGGATGCAACTATAGAAAGAGAGAACGATTTCACCAGCCAATTCCAGGTTCAGAATTATGAAGATGGCTACAATGAAAAGTTTAAAATTAAAAGTGCATCTTGTATGCATATCTTACCTTCTTCACCAGCCTAACAGATGGGTCATCTGTTTTTGTTTTCACCAACATCCATGTCATTTTGTAGGAGTCTTTACACCCTACAAATATTGTTATATATCATTTAGAATTTATTTTATAAATAATATATAATTACTTTACTAATGGTTGTCAATTCATATACAAAAACATGATATAGCAACTCAAGTTCCCAACCAACTGGAAGAATCACTGATTAAATATAAAAATATATATTGTAAATAGAAAAGGATAAAAAAATCATCAATTAAACATGAAAAACAAACAAAAATCTATAATAAACAGGGTTATCACATGATTATTGTGTTTTGTTCTTTTTTTTGCAAGAATTTTCAGACGATCCCCATGGAAACAAAATATATGCAGCCAAATTGAAAGCAGTACATGACAGATAATTATTTCAGTACTGATGACTATGGTACAATCTTTCTGAATAAAGATATTTTCCCATTAAATGGTAATACTACGTTTGTGACGTGTGCAATTAAAATTTTTATAACGCTTTGATTAATTTTATAACTAAAGTTTTAAACCTCCAAACACTTAATCACAATAATAAATGAACATAAGGGGCGCGATCCGATATAGATCGCAGTTTGCGGCGCAAGCGAGGGAACCCACGTCGCCCACAGTTTCAGCTCGCAACTCAAGCCATCCAATATGCTGCGCCGTCACTTGCTAAAGTGGCGCAAGTCTCACAAACCAGCGATGTCCAGAAATCTGCGTAAGTACAGATTTTTGGAGTCGCCAGTGACTTGCGCCACGTTAGAAACTGCCGGCGCCTATAAAACCTGACTAAAGTCTAAATCACCCGCACTGTCTAACACGCCTCCCTAACATAGCCCGACAAGTCTAACACGCCTCCCTAACATAGCCCGACACGTCTAACCCTCTATCCGCTATCCCCCCTCACTATCCTAACAATAAAAAAGCTATTAACCCCTAAACCGCCGCTCCCGTACCCCGCCGCAACCTAATAAAGTTATTAACCCCTAAACCGTCGCTCCCGTACCCCGCCGCCAGCTATATTATATCTATAACCCCCTAAAGTGAGCCCCTAACACCGCCGCCATCTATATTAAAATTATTAACCCCTAATGTAAGCCCCTAACACCGCCGCCATCTCTATTAAAATGATTAACCCCTAATTTAATCTACCTACCCCGCCGCCAGCTATATTATCTATATTAACCCTAAGTATATTATAGTTAATATAGGTATTACATTATATATATTAACTATATTAACCCTAATTATATTAGGGTTAATATAGTTAATATAGTTACTATAGTATTTATATTAACTATATTAACTCTATCTAACCCTAACACCCCTAACTAAATTTATATTAAATTAATCTAATTCATTTATAAACTAAAATATTCCTATTTAAATCTAAATACTTACCTATAAAATAAACCCTAAGATAGCTACAATATAATTAATAATTACATTGTAGCTATGTTAGGGTTAATATTTATTTTACAGGTAAATTGTTAATTATTTTAACTAGGTATAATAGCTATTAAATAGTTATTAACTATTTAATATCTACCTAGTTAAAATAATTACCCAATTACCTGTAAAATAAATCCTAACCTAAGTTACAAATACACCTACACTATCAATAAATTAAATAAACTACAAACATCTATCTAAAAATACAATTAAATTAACTAAACTAAATTACAAAAAAAAACAAACACTAAATTACAAAAAATAAAAAAAAGATTACAAGATTTTTAAGCTAATTACACCTATTCTAAGCCCCCTAATAAAATAATAAACCCCCAAAATTAAAAAAATTCCCTGCCCTATTCTAAATTAAAAAAATTTCAAAGCTCTTTACCTTACCAGCCCTTAAAAGGGCCTTTTGTGGGGAATGCCCCAAAGAATTCAGCTCTTTTGCATACAAATACAATACCCCCCCCCATTACAACCCACCACCCACATACCCCTATTCTAAAACCACCCAAACCCCCCTTAAAAAAGCCTAACACTACCCCCCTGAAGATCTCCCTACCTTGTCTTCACCACACCGGGCCGAACTCCTGATCCGATCCGGGCGATGTCTTCCTCCAAGCGGCAAAGAAGAATTCTTCCTCCGGCGATGTCTTCCTCCAAGCGGCAAAGAAGAATTCTTCCTCCAGCGATGTCTTCCTCCAAGCGGCAAAGAAGAATTCTTCCTCCGGCGATGTCTTCCTCCAAGCGGCAGCAAAGTCTTCATTCTTCCGGCGGCATCTTCAATCTTCTTTCTTCGCTCCGCCGCTGCGGAGCATCCATCCCGGCCGACGACTGAACGACAAATGAGGTACCTTTAAATGACGTCATCCAAGATGGCGTCCGCCGAATTCCGATTGGCTGATAGGATTCTATCAGCCAATCGGAATTAAGTTAGAAAAATCTGATTGGCTGATTGAATCAGCCAATCAGATTCAAGTTCAATCCGATTGGCTGATCCAATCAGCCAATCAGATTGAGCTTGCATTCTATTGGCTGTTCCGATCAGCCAATAGAATGCGAGCTCAATCTGATTGGCTGATTGGATCAGTCAATCGGATTGAACTTGAATCTGATTGGCTGATTCAATCAGCCAATCAGATTTTTCTAACTTAATTCCGATTGGCTGATAGAATCCTATCAGCCAATCGGAATTCGGCGGACGCCATCTTGGATGACGTCATTTAAAGGTACCTCATTCGTCGTTCAGTAGTCGGCCGGGATGGATGCTCCGCGGCGGCGGAGCGAAGAAAGAAGATTGAAGATGCCGCCGGAAGAATGAAGACTTTGCTGCCGCTTGGAGGAAGACGTCGCCGGAGGAAGAATTCTTCTTTGCCGCTTGGAGGAAGACATCGCCTGGATCGGATCAGGAGTTTGGCCCGGTGTGGTGAAGACAAGGTAGGGAGATCTTCAGGGGGGTAGTGTTAGGCTTTTTTAAGGGGGGTTTGGGTGGTTTTAGAATAGGGGTATGTGGGTGGTGGGTTGTAATGGGGGGGGTATTGTATTTGTATGCAAAAGAGCTGAATTCTTTGGGGCATGCCCCACAAAAGGCCCTTTTAAGGGCTGGTAAGGTAAAGAGCTTTGACATTTTTTTAATTTAGAATAGGGCAGGGAATTTTTTTAATTTTGGGGGTTTATTATTTTATTAGGGGGCTTAGAATAGGTGTAATTAGCTTAAAAATCTTGTAATCTTTTTTTTATTTTTTGTAATTTAGTGTTTGTTTTTTTTTGTAATTTAGTTTAGTTAATTTAATTGTATTTTTAGATAGATGTTTGTAGTTTATTTAATTCATTGATAGTGTAGGTGTATTTGTAACTTAGGTTAGGATTTATTTTACAGGTAATTGGGTAATTATTTTAACTAGGTAGATATTAAATAGTTAATAACTATTTAATAGCTATTATACCTAGTTAAAATAATTAACAATTTACCTGTAAAATAAATATTAACCCTAACATAGCTACAATGTAATTATTAATTATATTGTAGCTATCTTAGGGTTTATTTTATAGGTAAGTATTTAGATTTAAATAGGAATATTTTAGTTTATAAATGAATTAGATTAATTTAATATAAATTTAGTTAGGGGTGTTAGGGTTAGATAGAGTTAATATAGTTAATATAAATACTATAGTAACTATATTAACTATATTAACCCTAATATAATTAGGGTTAATATAGTTAATATATATAATGTAATACCTATATTAACTATAATATACTTAGGGTTAATATAGATAATATAGCTGGCGGCGGGGTAGGTAGATTAAATTAGGGGTTAATCATTTTAATAGAGATGGCGGCGGTGTAAGGGGCTTACATTAGGGGTTAATAATATTAATATAGCTGGCGGCGGTATAGGGGGATTAGATTAGGGGTTAATAATTTTTATATAGGTGGCGGCGGTGTAAGGGGTCAGATTAGGGGATAGATAAGGTAGATGACAGCGGTGTAAGGGGTTCTAATTAGGGGATAGATAAGGTAGATGGCGGCGGTTTTAGGGGCTCACAGTAGGGGGTTAGTTTATGTAGATGGCGGCGGGGTCCGGGAGCGGCGGTTTAGGGGTTAATAACTTTATTAGGGATTTCGGGGGGGGGGATCGCGGTTGACAGGTAGATAGACATTGCGCATGCGTTAGGTGTTAGGTTTATTTTAGAAGATCGCGGTTGACAGGGAGATAGACATTGCGCATGCGTTAGGTGTTAGGTTTATTTTAGCAGCCAGTTTAGGGAGTTACGGGGCTCCAATAGTCAGCGTAAGGCTTCTTACGGCTGCTTTTTGTGGCGAGGTGAAAATGGAGTAAGTTTTCTCCATTTTCGCCACGTAAGTCCTTACGCTGCATATTGGATACCAAACTGCGCTGGTTTGGTATACCTGCCTATGGCCCAAAAAACTACGGGCGACGGCAGAAATATACGCGCGTAACTTCTAGGTTACGCCGTATATGTGATACCAAACCAGCGTAAATATTGGCGTCGCCGGCTTTTGCGGGCGACGATTTTTATCGGATGGACCCCAAGGTGAACATATTTAACTTGTGTATAAATGTCATAGTTCAACATGGTTGCCCATAATTGCCCAAACATGCCACCCAAAATGTTTTATTTAGCAGGTACAATGTATAGAATTTCAAGAGTCTAAAAATCTATTGACAAACTTCCATAAAAATGTGTTTTTAATGGCTTGAAATACCAGTGTTGTATTGTCCTCATGCAGGGTATAGGTGTTTTGATGCCTCAAATAATTTTGATAAGTCGAAGACAAATTACATGAGATTTTTAAATATTTTGGAATTTTAAATATAAAACTACATGAAAGCCTATTGATTGGACTGATACCAATTGTGGCTAGGGGAGCTACCATCATCATAGTTAACATTTTACAATGTCCCTGTATTTTTATAGATTTTTGGGACAATTTTCACTTATCTAGAAAGCTAAAGGGACTTAATAAAATGCCAAACTGTTTTTCTCAACTAATTAATGAGTAATCCAAAATGCTGTGGTATGAACCGGTTGTTTTGCACATGGGCAAATTTAGCCAACAATGCGAAATTAGATGATGTAATGAAATTATGGTCTAAATTAATTGAGTCACTCCTCAGATCTCTTGTTAAATCCATCGCTAAGTCGACATTCCCGAAATTTACATAATGAAATTAATTTATTAGCCAAATAGTTTATATAACTCGTACAGAAAAAAAAGAAGCTGAAAACTAGAGAAAACTTAAATCTAGACCACAGCATCTAGAAAAGCTGTTTTGCAATTGCATTTATTAAATGTTTATATTTAATTAATATTCATATTTATGTAATGTTAACATACAGTACTTTAGGTTTTTTTTAAACGAGATTTGTATTCCCAATTATGGCACAAGTTTCTTTAAATGCTTTTCTAAAACATGCTTTTAAAAAAAGCAATTTTTCTTATGAATTGTTATGTATTGACATCTGGTGATTGTAACAGAAATTTTATGAGTTTGTGAAATTAAAAAAATATAATAATCATTTTTCTATTAAAGCTGTTATCCAGCAAAAGTAAAACCATGTTCAGTACAGTGAGAATTTAAACTTTTGGCAATATTGAACAGAGCAAAACTCGTAACTTTGTTTTTTGGTGATTTACAGTGATTTTTTATTTTTATTTTTAATTTCCTGTACAATTCTTCTTGATTGTAGATCAAAATTGTGTAAACCAAAGAAAACATTTTGCTTGATGAATTAAGATTAAAAACGTATAGTTAGCACTTTTACAGTATTATTAATACACAATAATTCATCTACCTCACATGCCCACAATACACATAATGCCCCTGTTCAAATAGCGTTATTATTCATGAACATGTATTGATATTGTTTTGGGCACAAGAGTTTAATTTCACACAACTCAGTTATTATTAACATAACACACTGTACAAAGGGATCAATCGAAACACCACTAATGTCATATGTCAAGTGAAAAGGCCATTGTATTTGTCATGTCAATATTGTGGTGATCTTTTAAAACCTGTTTGAGGCCGAGGAGTTTTAATGGCTGAAGTCATTTGAGATTAAGATCCCTCGAAAACCATGCTGAGAATATCAGACAAACTTCAAATAGTAATATCTGCTGAAAATATTGGAAATAATGTGATTGACCTCTTTATTAGGTCCGAGGCATTATTAAAGGATCTAACATTGGACCAACATACAAGAAATTTGTTATTTTTTTCCAGGTATTTTTTATAGAACTAAACAGCTACTACACTTTAAATAGTGCATTCTTCTTCCTCTAACAGTAAAATGAAGATCTAGTTCCATAAACATGTAAACAAATCCTGAAGAAGAGTACATGTAAACGTCAGGCCTAGGGATGGGCAAATGTTTTCCAACATTCTAAAAAATTAAATTTTAACACATTCGTTCATTTCAAATTTTGAATGTATGTACAACATTCTAACATTCGTTTGATATAATAGTATTTATAATGCTTTCTCTTGTAAGGTGTATCCAGTACACGGATCATCCTTTACTTGTGGGATATTCTCCTTCCCAACAGGAAGCTGCAAGAGGATCACCCACAGCAGAGCTGTCTATATAGCTCCTCCCCTAACTGCCACCTCCAGTCATTCTCTTGCAGCTCTCGACAAGCATGGAAGCAGTTAGAGAGATGTGGTGTAATTTAGTTGTTTTTCTTCAATTCAAAAATTTGTTATTTTTAAATGGTACCGGAGTTGTACTATTTTGGTCTCAGGCAGAAAATAGAAGAAGAGTCTGCCTGTGGTCTCTAATGATCTTAGCAGGTTGTAACTAAGATCCATTGCTGTTCTCACACATAACTGAAGAGAGAGGTAACTTCAGCTTGGGGAATGGCGTGCAGGGTATCCTGCTATGAGGTATGTGCAGTCTAAATTTTTCTAGAGAAATGTATATGCTAGAAAATGCTGTTGATACCGGATTTATTTAAGGTAAGCCTGATTACAGTGATTTAATAACGACTAGTATCATGCTTACTATTAGAGGTAACACTCTTATTATTTTTCAAATTACTGAAATATAAGACGTTTGCTGGGAGTGCTTAAACGTTCTTTATATGCTTTTTGGTGATAAAACTTTATTGGAGCTCAGTTTTTCCACATGGCTGGCTAAAATTTGCCTAGGGATAGTTTGCTAGGCCTCTCACTGTGTAGACAGGAAGTGGGAGGGGCCTAATTTCGTGCCTAAATGTGCATTAGCTTTTGCAGACTGAGACATCCAGTTTCCTTGAAAGAGTTCCCTGAATGCTTAGGACCTCTCTGAAGGGTTTTGGTGCTTTCCAAAGTCGTTTGTATGGCAAGGTAGGGCAGTTTGTTGTGACTGTTAAAAAACGTCTATTTCGTTTTTTTGATCCGTTTTTTAAACTAAGGGGTTAATCATCCATTTGCAAATGGGTGTAATGCTCTGTTAGCCTATTATACACACTGTAAAAAATTCGTTTGATTTACTGCTTTTTTTCACTGTTTTTCAAATTATGACCTTTTTTATTTTTCTTAAAGGCACAGTACCGTTTTTATTTTTTGCTTGTTAACTTTCTGTAAAAAAGTGTTTTCCAAGCTTGCTGGTCTCATTGCTAGTCTGTTTAAACATGTCTGACATAGAGGAAACTCCTTGTTCATTATGTTTAGAAGCCATGGTGGAACCCCCTCTTAGAATGTGTACCAAATGTACTGATTTCACTTAGTTATAAAGACCATATTCTGTCTTTAAAAGATTTATCACCAGAGGAATCTGACAAGGGAGAAGTTATGCCGACTAACTCGCCTCACGTGTCAGAGCCTTTGACTCCCGCTCAAGGGACTCACGCTCAAGAGGCGCAAAGTACATCTAGCGCGCCCATAGCGTTTACTTTACAAGACATGGCGGCAGTCATGGATAATTCACTGTCAGCAGTATTATCCAGACTACCTGGGTTACGAGGAAAGCGAGACAGCTCTGGGGTTAGAAGAAATACAGAGCACTCTGACACTTTAGTAGCTATGTCTGATACCCCCTCACAATATGCAGAAGCTGAGGAAGGAGAGCTTCTTTCTGTGGGTGATGTGTCTGACTCAGGGAAGATGATTCAACCTGATTCTGATATGGCAACATTTAAATTTAAGCTTGAACACCTCCACGTGTTACTCAGGGAGGTTTTAGCTACTCTGAATGACTGCGACACCATTGCAGTGCCAGAGAAATTGTGCAGATTGGATAAATACTATGCAGTGCCTGTTTACACTGATGTTTTTCCAATACCTAAAAGGTTTTCAGAAATTATTACTAAGGAATGGGATAGACCAGGTGTACCGTTCTCTCCCCCTCCTATTTTTAAGAAATTGTTTCCAATAGATGCCGCCACACGGGACTTATGGCAAACGGTCCCTAAGTTGGAGGGAGCAGTTTCTAGCCTAGCTAAGCGTACTAATATCCCCGTCGAGGACAGTTGTGCTTTCTTAGATCCAATGGATAAAAAGTTAGAGGGTTACCTTAAGAAAATGTTTATTCAACAAGGTTTTATTCTACAGCCTCTTGCATGCATTGCCCCAGTCACTGCTGCGGCGGCCTTCTGGTTTGAGTCTCTGGAAGAGGCTTTACAGGTAGAGACCCCATTGGACGATATACTTGACAAGCTTAGAGCACTTAAGCTAGCCAATTCATTTGTTTCTGATGCCATTGTTCATTTGACTAAACTAACGGCTAAGAATTCTGGTTTTGCTATTCAGGTGCGTAGGGCCCTATGGCTTAAATCATGGTCAGCTGACGTTACTTCAAAGTCTAAGCTTCTTAATATTCCCTTCAAGGGGCAGACCCTATTCGGGCCTGGTTTGAAGGAGATAATTTCTGATATCACGGGAGGAAAAGGTCATGCCCTCCCTCAGGACAGGTCTAATAAATCAAGGGCCAAACAGACTAATTTTCGTGCCTTTCGAAACTTTAAGACAAGCGCGGCATCAACTTCCTCTAATACAAAACAAGAGGGAACTTTTGCCCAGTCCAAGTCGGTCTGGAGACCTAACCAGGCTTGGAAAAAAGGTATGCAGGCCAAAAAGCCTGCTGCTGCCTCTAAGACAGCATGAAGAATTGGCCCCCGATCCGTTAACAGATCTAGTAGGGGGCAGACTTTCTGTCTTCGCCCAGGCTTGGGCAAAAGATGTCCAGGATCCCTGGGCGTTGGAAATTGTATCCCAGGGATATCTTCTGGACTTCAAAGCTTCCCCTCCAAAAGGGAGATTTCACCTTTCACAATTATCTGCAAACCAGATAAAAAGAGAGGCATTCTTACATTGTGTTCAAGACCTCCAAGTTATGGGAGTGATCCACCCAGTTCCAAAGGAGGAACAGGGACAAGGCTTCTATTCAAATCTGTTTGTGGTTCCCAAGAAAGAGGGAACCTTCAGACCAATCTTAGATCTCAAGATCCTAAACAAATTTCTCAGGGTCCCATCATTCAAGATGGAGACTATTTGTACCATCCTACCTATGATCCAGGAGGGTCAATACATGACTACAGTGGATTTAAAGGATGCTTATCTTCACATTCCGATACACAAAGATCATCATCGGTTTCTCAGGTTTGCCTTCCTGGACAGGCATTACCAGTTTGTAGCTCTTCCCTTTGGGTTATCTACAGCTCCAAGAATCTTTACGAAGGTTCTGGGGTCACTTCTTGCGGTCCTAAGGCCGCGGGGCATAGCAGTGGCCCCTTATTTAGATGACATTCTGATACAGGCGTCAAATTTCCAAATTGCCAAGTCTCATACGGACATAGTTCTGGCATTTCTGAGGTCGCACGGGTGGAAAGTGAACGAAGAGAAGAGTTCTCTATCCCCTCTCACAAGAGTTTCCTTTCTGGGAACTCTGATAGATTCTGTAGAAATGAGGATTTACCTGACAGAGACCAGGTTATCAAAACTTCTAAATTCTTGCCGTGTTCTTTATTCTACTTCTCGCCCTTCGGTGGCTCAGTGTATGGAAGTAATCGGCTTAATGGTAGCGGCAATGGACATAGTGCCGTTTGCCCGCCTACATCTCAGATCGCTGCAACTCTGCATGCTCAGTCAGTGGAATGGGGATTACACAGATTTGTCCCCTCTACTAAATCTGGATCAAGAGACCAGGGATTCTCTTCTCTGGTGGCTATCTCGGGTCCATCTGTCCAAAGGTATGACCTTTTGCAGGCCAGATTGGACAATAGTAACGACAGATGCCAGCCTTCTAGGCTGGGGGGCAGTCTGGAACTCCCTGAAGGCTCAGGGATCGTGGACTCAGGAGGAGACCCTCCTTCCAATAAACATTCTGGAACTAAGAGCGATATTCAATGCTCTTCAGGCTTGGCCTCAGCTAGCAACAATGAGGTTCATCAGATTTCAGTCGGACAACATCACGACTGCGGCTTACATCAACCATCAAGGGGGAACAAGGAGTTCCCTAGCGATGTTGGAAGTTTCAAAGATAATTCGTTGGGCAGAGATTCAGTCTTGCCACCTATCAGCTATCCATATCCCAGGTGTAGAGAACTGGGAGGCGGATTTTCTAAGTCGACAGACTTTTCATCCGGGGGAGTGGGAACTCCATCCGGAGGTGTTTGCACAATTGGTTCAACGCTGGATCTCATGGCGTCTCGCCAGAATGCCAAACTTCCTTGTTACGGATCCAGGTCCAGGGATCCCAAGGCAACACTGATAGATGCTCTAGCAGCGCCTTGGTCCTTCAACCTGGCTTATGTGTTTCCACTGTTTCCTCTGCTCCCTCGTCTGATTGCCAAGATCAAGCAGGAGAGAGCATATGTGATTTTGATAGCACCTGCGTGGCCACGCAGGACTTGGTATGCAGATCTGGTGGACATGTCATCCCTTCCACCATGGACTCTGCCTCTGAGACAGGACCTTCTACTTCAGGGTCCTTTCAACCATCCAAATCTAATTTCTCTGAGACTGCCTGCCTGGAGATTGAACGCTTGATTTTATCAAAGCGTGGCTTCTCCGAGTCAGTCATTGATACCTTAATTCAGGCACGAAAGCCTGTCACCAGGAAAATCTATCATAAGATATGGCGTAAATATCTTTATTGGTGTGAATCCAAGGGTTACTCATGGAGTAAAGTCAGGATTCCCAAGATATTATCTTTTCTCCAAGAAGGATTGGAAAAGGGATTGTCAGCTAGTTCCTTAAAGGGACAGATTTCTGCTCTGTCTATTCTTTTGCACAAGCGTCTTGTGGATGTTCCAGACGTTCAGGTGTTTTGTCAGGCTTTAGTTAGAATCAAGCCTGTGTTTAAACCAGTTGCTCTGCCATGGAGTTTAAATTTGGTTCTTAAAGTTCTCCAAGGGGTTCCGTTTGAACCTCTTCATTCCATAGATATCAAGCTTTTATCTTGGAAAGTTCTATTTTTGGTAGCTATTTCCTCGGCTCGTAGAGTTTCCGAGTTATCTGCCTTACAGTGTGATTCTCCTTATCTGATCTTCCATGCAGATAAGGTAGTTTTGCGTAGTTGCGTACCAAACCTGGGTTTTTACCTAAGGTGGTATCTAATAAAAATATCAATCAGGAGATTGTTGTTCCGTCATTGTGTCCTAATCCTTCTTCAAAGAAGGAACGTCTATTAAACAATCTTGACGTGGTTTGTGCTTTAAAGTTTTATTTACAAGCTACTAAAGATTTTCTTCAAACATCTGCTTTGTTTGTTGTCTACTCTGCACAGAGGAGAGGCCAAATGGCTTCGGCAACTTCTCTTTCGTTTTGGCTAAGAAGTATAATACGCTTAGCTTATGAGACTGCTGGCCAGCAGCCTCCTGAAAGGATTACAGCTCATTCTACTAGAGCTGTGGCTTCCACATGGGCTTTTAAAAATGAGGCTTCTGTTGAACAGAATTTGCAAGGCGGCGACTTGGTCTTCGCTTCATACTTTTTCAAAGTTTTATAAATTTGATACTTTTGCTTCTTCGGAGGCTATTTTGGGAGAAAGGTTTTACAGGCAGTGGTACCTTCCGTTTAAGTACCTGCCTTGTCCCTCCCTTCAACCGTGTACTTTAGCTTTGGTATTGGTATCCCACAAGTAATGGATGATCCGTTGACTGGATACACCTTACAAGAGAAAACATAATTTATGCTTACCTGATAAATTTATTTCTCTTGTGGTGTATCCAGTCCACGGCCCGCCCTGTCATTTTAAGGCAGGTATATTTTATTTTTAAACTACAGTCACCACTGCACCCTATGGTTTCTCCTTTCTCTTGCTTGTCTTCGGTCGAATGACTGGAGGTGGCAGTTAGGGGAGGAGCTATATAGATAGCTCTGCTGTGGGTGATCCTCTTGCAGCTTCCTGTTGGGAAGGAGAATATCCCACAAGTAATGGATGATCCGTGGACTGGATACACCACAAAAGAAATAAATTTATCAGGTAAGCATAAATTATGTTTTCTTTAACTGTAATATTCAATTTTAATTTTTCTAATAATTTGATTCGAAATTATACAATATTCTAATTCGAAAAATTTAAATTGATATATTTGTAATATTATTTCTAATGCTCTTTGTAAATGCAATATTCGAAATAACAAACATTCAAATTTATATATTTGTATCTTTTATGTATCAATTTACTAAATTCCCTACCATGTAAACTATTGAACTTCTGAACAGTATTTGTTAAATCAAATGTTACATTCGAAATTTCGAATGTGGATATTCAAACTATTTATGAACATTTGAAAACCAGGAATAACTTTCGATTAACAAATTTTAGTGGATTTTCATACTTATCAACATTGAATTGTTCAAAACGAATGCCCACAGGACTATTCGTTTTCCAAACAAATGGCACTTTCAGCACATTCGCCCATCCCTAGTCACGCCCCGAAGCAGATACCTGGGTGCATTAGGAAGAATCCTGGTAATAGCAAGGTTGGTTCTCTGAGGTGCGCTAATGTCCGCCTGGTTTTGGGAGTGAAGCTGGTTCTTTTATGCTATTAGCCTAGCTCTGTGTATCCAAGCTGACTATTCTGTTCATTGTTTGATATTTTGTGTGATTTGTCCTATTGGGCTTTGCAACAGGCTAGTCTGGGGTTAAGTCGCTGATTGCAAAACATAATTAATGTAAGAACTTACCTGATAAATTCATTTCTTTCATATTAGCAAGAGTCCATGAGCTAGTGACGTATGGGATATACATTCCTACCAGGAGGGGCAAAGTTTCCCAAACCTCAAAATGCCTATAAATACACCCCTTACCACACCCACAAATCAGTTTAACGAATAGCCAAGAAGTGGGGTGATAAGAAAAAAGTGCGAAAGCATAAAAAATAAGGAATTGGAATAATTGTGCTTTATACAAAAAAATCATAACCACCACAAAAAAAGGGTGGGCCTCATGGACTCTTGCTAATATGAAAGAAATGAATTTATCAGGTAAGTTCTTACATAAAATATGTTTTCTTTCATGTAATTAGCAAGAGTACATGAGCTAGTGAAGTATGGGATAATAAATACCCAAGATGTGGAACTAGATAAGTTTATACTGTTAGGTAAGGTCGGGCAGACTTGATGGGCCTATGGCTCTTATCTGCCGTCAATATCTATGTTTCTATGTTTCTATGAGAGGGAGAGATAAAATAAAGACAGCCAATTCCGCTGAAAAATAATCCACACCCCAAAATAAAGTTTAAATCTTATAATGAAAAAAACTGAAATTATAAGCAGAAGAATCAAACTGAAACAGCTGCCTGAAGTACTTTTCTACCAAAAACTGCTTCAGAAGAAGAAAACACATCAAAATGGTAAATTTAGTAAAAGTATGCAAAGAAGACCAAGTTGCTGCTTTGCAAATCTGATCAACCGAAGCCTCATTCCTAAACGCCCAGGAAGTAGAAACTGACCTAGTAGAATGAGCTGTAATCCTTTGAGGCGGAGTTTTACCCGACTCGACATAAGCATGATGAATCAAATACTTTAACCAAGACGCCAAAGAAATGGCAGAGGCCTTCTGACCTTTCCTGGAACCAGAAAAGATAACAAATAGACTAGAAGTCTTTCGGAAATCTTTAGTAGCTTCAACATAATATTTCAAAGCTCTAACTACATCCAAAGAATGTAACGATCTTTCCTTAGAATTCTTAGGATTAGGACACAATGAAGGAACCACAATTTATCTACTAATGTTGTTAGAATTCACAACTTTAGGTAAAAATTTAAATTAAGTCCGCAACACCGCCTTATCCTGATGAAAAATAAGAAAAGGAGATTCACAAGAAAGAGCAGATAACTCAGAAACTCTTCTAGCAGAAGAGATGGCCAAAAGGAACAACACTTTCCAAGAAAGTAATTTAATATCCAGAGAATGCATAGGTTCAAACGGAGGAGCTTGTAAAGCCCCCAGAACCAAATTCAAACTCCAAGGAGGAGAGATTGACTTATATATGAACCAAAGCCTGTACAAAACAATGAATATCAGGATGATTAGCAATCTTTCTGTGAAACAGCACAGAAAGAGCAGAAATTTGTCCTTTCAAGGAACTTGCAGACAAACCTTTATCCAGACCATCCTGAAGAAACTGTAAAATTCTAGGAATTCTAAAAGAATGCCAGGAAAATTGATGCGAAGAACACCAAGAAATGTAAGTCTTCCAGACTCGATAATATATCTTCCTAGACACAGATTTATGAGCCTGTAACATAGTATTAATTACAGAGTCAGAGAAACCTCTATGACTGAGAATCAAGCGTTCAATCTCCATACCTTCAAATTTAATGATTTGAGATCCTGATGGAAAAAAGGACCTTGAGAAAGAAGGTCTGGTCTTAACAGAAGAGTCCAAGGTTGGCAAGTAGCCATCTGAACAAGATCCGCATACCAAAACCTGTGAGGCCATGCTGGAGCCACCAGCAGAACAAACGAACGCTCTTTTAGAATCTTGGAAATCACTCTTGGAAGAAGAACTAGAGGCGGAAAGATATAGGCAGGATGATACTTCCAAGGAAGTGACAATGCATCCACTGCCTCCGCCTGAGGATCCCTGGATCTGGATAGATACCTGGGAAGCTTCTTATTTAGATGAGAAGCCATTAGATCTATTTCTGGAAGTCCCCAGATTTGAACAATCTGAAGAAAAACCTCTGGGTGAAGAGACCATTCGCCCGGATGTAACGTCTGGCGACTGAGATAATCCGCTTCCCAATTGTCTATACCTGGGATGTGAACCGCCGAAATTAGACAGGAGCTGGATTCCGACCATACAAGTATCCGAGATACTTCTTTCATAGCCAGAGGACTGTGAGTCCCCCCTTGATGATTGACATATGCCACGGTTGTGACATTGTCTGTCTGAAAACAAATGAACGATTCTCTCTTCAGAAGAGGCCATGACTGAAGAGCTCTGAAAATCACACGGAGTTCCAAAATGTTGATTGGTAATCTCGCCTCCTGAGATTCCCAAACCCCCTGCGCTGTCAGAGACCCCCATACAGCTCCCCAACCTGTCAGACTCGCATCTGTTGAGATCACAGTCCAGGTTAGGAGAACAAAAGAAGCCCCTTGAACTAAACGATGGTGATTTGTCCACCACGTCAGAGAGTGTCGTACAATCGGATTTAAAGATATTAACTGTGATATCTTTGTATAATCCCGGCACCACTGGTTCAGCATACAAAGCTGAAGAGGTCGCATGTGAAAACGAGCAAAGGGGATCGCGTCCGATGCAGCAGTCATAAGACCTAGAATTTCCATGCATAAGGCTACCGAAGGGAATGATTGAGACTGAAGGTTTCGACAAGCTGAAACCAATCTCAGTTGTCTCTTGTCCGTCAGAGACAAAGTCATGGACACTGAATCTATTTGGAAACCTAAAAAGGTTACCCTTGTCTGAGGAATCAATGAACTCTTTGGTAAATTGATCCTCCAACCATGATCTTGAAGAAACGACACAAGTCGATTCGTATGAAATTCTGCTAAATGTGAAGACTGAGCAAGTACCAAGATATCGTCCAAATAAGGAAATATATCACAATACCCTGTTCTCTGATTACAGATAGAAGGGCACCGAGAACCTTTGAAAAAATCCTTGGAGCTGTTGCTAGGCCGAACGGCAGAGCCACAAACTGGTAATGCTTGTCTAGAAAAGAGAATCTCAGAAACTGAAAGTGATCTGGATGAATCGGAATATGCAGATATGCATCCTGTAAATCTATTGTGGACATATAATGCCCTTGCTGAACAAAAGGCAGAATAGTCCTTATAGTTACCATTTTGAATGTTGGTATCCTTACATAACGATTCAATATTTTTAAATCCAGAACTGGTCTGAAGGAATTCTCCTTCTTTGGTACAATGAATAGATTTGAGTAAAACCCCAGACCCTGTTCCAGAACTGGAACTGGCACAATTACTCCAGCCAACTCTAGATCTGAAACACATTTCAGAAATGCTTGAGCCTTCACTGGGTTTATTGGAATGCGAGAAAGAAAAAATCTTCTTGCAGGAGGCCTTACCTTGAAGCCTATTCTGTACCCTTGTGAAACAATGTTCTGAATCCAAAGATTGTGAATCAAATTGATCCAAATTTCTTTGAAAAATCGTAATCTGCCCCCTACCAGCTGAGCTGGAATGAGGGCCACACCTTCATGTGGACTTGGGAGCTGGCTTTGGCTTTCTAAAAGGCTTGGACTTATTCCAGACTGGAGATGGTTTCCAAACAGAAACCGTTCCTTTAGGGGAAGGATCAGGAACAGTTACCACAAGTTTACAGCAAATACACTTAACTTTGGCAGAACCAGCATCAGGCAGCGTTTTTCCAGAAGTAGCTTCTGATCCAGGGTCAATCTGAGACATCTTGCAATATGTAAGAGAAAAAACAACATATAAAGCAAAATCTATCAAATTCCTTAAAAGACAGTTTCAGGAATGGGAAAAAAATGCCAATGAACAAGCCTCTAGCAACCAGAAGCAAATGAAATAATGAGATTTAAATAATGTGAAAAAAAGGTGGCGACAATAATGACGCCCACATTTTTTTGCGCCAAAAAAGACGCCCACATTATTGGCGCCTAAATGCTTTTGGCGCCAAGAATGACGCCACATCCGGTGACACCGACATTTTTGGCGCAAAACGTCAAAAAAATTATGCAAACACGAACAACTTCCGGCGACAAGTATGACGCCGGAAATGACAAAGAAATTTTTTGCGCCAAAAAAGTCTGCGCCAAGAATGACGCAATAAAATGAAGCATTTTCAGCCCCCGCAAGCCTAACAGCCCACAGGGAAAAAAGTCAATTTTAAAGGTAAGAAAAAATTATTTATTCATATGCATTATCCCAAATAATGAAACTGACTGTCTGAAATAAGGAATATTGATCATCCTGAATCAAGGCAAATAAATGTTTAAACACATATATTTAGAACTTTATATAAAAGTGCCCAACCATAGCTTAGAGTGTCACAAAAAATAAGACTTACTTACCCCAGGACACTCATCTACAAGTAGTAGAAAGCCAAACCAGTACTGAAACGAGAATCAGTAGAGGTAATGGTATATAAGAGTATATCGTCGATCTGAAAAGGGAGGTAAGAGATGAATCTCTACGACCGATAACAGAGAAGCTATGAAATAGATCCCGTAGAAGGAGACCATTGAATTCAAATAGGCAATACTCTCTTCACATCCCTCTGACATTCACTGCACACTGAGAGGAAAACCGGGCTCCAGCCTGCTGCGAAGCGCAAATCAACGTAGAATCTAGCACAAACTTACTTCACCACCTCCACGGGAGGCAAAGTTTGTAAAACTGATTTGTGGGTGTGGTGAGGGGTGTATTTATAGGCATTTTGAGGTTTGGGAAACTTTGCCCCTCCTGGTAGGAATGTATATCCCATACGTCACTAGCTCATGGACTCTTGCTAATTACATGAAAGAAATACTACTCTCTATCATTTTGCAAATGGCTTAAGATGTGCACCCACTCCGGTTTCTTTCTAATTGAATTGTTTAAGGTTATTGAAAAGCTTGTGATTCACTGATCTTTTTTCTGTCAAAACAGAAAAAGTATAGATGTCAAGAAAAATGCCTTATCGCCTACTATTAATTTATATTTTCAAGAAAAATAGCACCACACCACAAAGTAAAGTATTTCTAATTTTTATTCACAATACTGCAGGTCCAAGTTTCAAACTGCAATATTTTTTTTTTACACTCAAGACACAGTCATGCACAATCCATAATTCAATTTTCTATTGCTTCAACCACAATTTAAATAAACTTAAATTCCCAAAAATAAAATTCAATTAATTTGGTTAAGGAAAAAAATAATAAAAAAAAACAAGACACTGAGGTCTTCAGAGAATTCTGTACTCCCAATACATCCCCAAAATAAATAACTTAATTCAAATGAAAAAGTACCTTTTCCTCAAATGTTACAGAATGATATCACTACACAATTTTTATTTTACAGATAACACATCCTAAAAAAAAGGAATGTACAGTAAATGTGATACACTTTAGAGAAACGTTGGGGATAATTATATACCATTAGATTCAAACTTCTTTTTTTTCTTATTATTATTATTTGAAAGGAAAGAATATATTTTAAACTTTTTTAAAATAAAAAATAAAATAATCAAGGTAATGTACCATATTAGAGAAAGATCTCACGTATAGCAGTACCTATTTTGCATAGGTGGCAAAATGGCTGCCAACTCTGAAAACCGATGTTGTTTCTAAACAAGTTCAGCGGATATATTAAAATGTATTTCCTGTGTGCACATACCATTTTTTTTATTACACAACAATTATATATCTCTTGTGAAGGAATTTTCCTGAGGGTTCCAAAGCTGTAACATTAATAATTTGCACGTGTTCTTGTAAATGAGCAACCTCATCTTTGTTTTTTGTTTTATTAAAAAATCATTGATTCCTATGAGGATTGTTTTTTTTAGAGAAAACAGCCACAAAACATTAATAGAAAATGCATTTTGCATTTGCCACATAAATAATTTGCTTGCTCCTCATTTAACCTTGGTTAACATTCTCTATTTATTTTCTATATAATTTCATTACGAAATATTACGTTTTATTATTCATACTGGCGAAATTTGAAGCACGTATTGTATAGCAACACACAAATTGAACGTGATTAACATTTACATAATTGATTAAGCCAAAAAATAATAGTCTTTTTTTAAAAAAAAAATAATAACAAATTCGACATACAACACTAAATCTGAGCATTCATCAGCCACAGTTAACTGAATATATGAAAATATTATTTGCGTCCGTTAATACGTCAGCTCTTTCCTGTGTGTCTATTTTACATAGGAGCAAACTGTGTGATCCTCTCTACAGCAAAATGTTATAATCCGAAAGATTTCCCTGACAGCCAGCCTTGTATAGATGGAAAATAATGGTGTTGCCTAAACAGATGTTATGCAAAACACGCCGAGTTATATCTCTACATTTTACCACAGCCATAAAACAAACACCACCTAGGTCTTAATAAACAGGATCAAGTTACATGTGTGGAAAAACATGGAAATTAGCAAACTATTTGTTGCACAGATTTTAGAAATGGACACACAAATAGGTCATGTAAGATTCCAATTCGATATTTTGAATTTCATTAAATTAAGTAACTATGCAGAAACAGGTGATTTTTTTTCACAATTACACCTAAAGACTGCAGAATAATTACATTAAATTATAAAATACCTAGCATATTTTGTTATAGTAGTTAGCTCAATTTGAGTTATTCAGAGATACTTATGTGAAGATTCAACAGGCAGAATCTTTGTAAGAATTAGCCCCGTCACACTTCATTTTCTTTTTTATTTGTTGGTATCCTGTGTTTATTGTGTACGTCCATAATAATGATGCAAAAAACATGGGAAACCAACATACATTAAAACAAAAAAATTGGGACAGGGACTAAAATTTCTAAATATTTTGTCTGTGAGAGGACAAGAATAGACAGACCTCCGAAGAAGAAAAAAAGATTGTACCAGGTTACACAATTGACAAAATTAAAATACAAAGTAACATGAAGTTGATACAAGGAAGTAAAAAAAAAAAAAAAAAAGGTCTGACCTTTCAGAAGACCCTTTCTTAGCGCAATGTTAATTTTTATCTAACGGACCCTCAGCATTTTACTCTGATTTCTGGGTTTTTTTTTCAGTTGGTCATTACATTTATCAACTTTGTATCAGTTTTCTTACAGACAGTACTGTAAAGATTTAGGGTTTTAATAAACTTTAAAAAAAGCAGAATCATCTTTTAATTTGGTATATTAGGCCCCGCCTCTTTGGTACAGGCATCTTTTAATTAAGGTGGCTCTCTGTTACCAAACAACTTTTAAAACATCTGTAGATACAACTATTAAAAAATTAAAAACATACTACTAACAACTAAAGAGTCTCAAAACAGGTCAATTATAAGCCAGTGTAATACAAGGACATAGTTAAGCTATATATATATATACACAAAGGGTAGAAAAACATTACTTTAGTTTACTAGTGAGGAGAGAAAAGTTACTAGTCCAGAGGGAAAGTTTACCAGTCCACTCAGTTTTTAAGATAGGAAAAAGCTAAATTAATCTGACTAGTGTAGTATATATATATATATATATATATATATATATATATATATATATATATATATATATATATAGTTATTTAGTACTGAAAATATATATAGTTATGTAGGACTGTAGAAAAAGGTAAATCGTTTTATCTAGGTTTTAACTGTACAGGAGTGTTTTCTCACGTAACATGAAAATGGATTATCTAAATGAGTTACACAGTTTCTATTTAGTATTTAATGAGATTAAATGAGTACATGTGGTTTATTTAATGACTACTTGGTACAGCAGCAGAATTTGCAGCTAGTTATCACAGGGCTAACAGCATACTAATGTGGGTGGGGCTACAAGATAAACACATAAGTAACTGACCAATCTAAAGAGGATGCCTGACTAAATGGATTTTATTAGGAATCTAGACACTGGGCATCAATTTTGAAACTAGATAAGAATCCACACTTTTATTTTAAGCTTAAAACAAAGAATACTATTTATGTAACACACTATTATTACACTGGTCTATATTTTACCTTTTCTGAGGACCTTTAAGAGAAATGTAAACAATATGTTTAGGATTAAAAAAGTATAGTTTACGACCTAATATCAAATTTAAAAAATAGGTCAATAAATATACAAAATTTGCCAATCAAAGCATTTTTCTTACATACAAACTCTGGGGGGATCTATACAAATATTTGTATACATTTTTACAAACATTATTATCACAGCCATGTTTCTGAAAGAGGGGTTTGAGGTTAAAGAGACAGTGAACACCTTGTATTTACAATATATTTCTGTTGTGTTGCTACAAAATAACATATCACCCAAGTCTAAATGTTTTAAAAACAAATTAATATTCTTATTACTCCAATTATTTTTCGATTGCCAAAGTCCACCTACCATTTGCCTTCTTTGGAGGAGCCAATCTGGGCTTTAGTCAGCAGACAAGAAGGCTAAACCTGGCAATAATGTTAGTATAGAGGGCATTGTTTTACAGTTGTCATCAACTAGGGATATATATATATATATATATATATATATATATATAATTATATATATGTGTAGCATGGTTAACCTTAAGAAGTCAGCAGGGTGCAGTTTAAGTTCTGGGAATTAGAAATTGCTCAAATCTCAGAGGTAAATTACATGAAGAGGAGAAAAATAAATAATGAAAATATATTGCAAAGTTGTTTCATTATGTATAACAAAACATTTTAAATAACAATCCCAAGGTGTGTACTGTCCCTTTAACGCTGTTATTCTACACCAGCAAATGGAAATGATTAATTACTTAAAGGGACATGAAACCCAAACATTTTCTTTCATGATTCAGATAGAGAATACAATTTTAAATAACTTTCTAATTTACTTCTATTATCTAATTTGTTTAATTCTCTTGGTATAATTTGTTGAAGGAGCAGCAATGCACTAATGGTTCTAACTGAACACATGGGTGAGTCAATAACAATCATTATATATTAGCAGCTACCAATCAGCAGCTAGAAACTAGGTTCTCTGCTGCTACTGAGCTTGCCTAGATAAACCTTTCAGCAAAGGATAACAAGAGAATCAAATTAAATAATAAAAGTAAACTGGAAAGTTGACTTAAAATTGTATTCTCTATCTGAATCATGAAAGAAAAATGTTGGGGTTTCATGTTCCTTTAACCTCTATGTCTGTCTTTCAACTACATTCCCTTCATAGATTCTTCTGTCCCAGAGAGAGGCAGATTTATTTATCTGATCGGGGAATAAAATATTATGTCTTATTGTAATGTCTTTCATTCATTAGTAGGAAAATACAAATTAAAATAATATAATGAAGAATGATATCAGGTATATGGCTATAAAAGCAGTTTAAACACTGAAGAAGAATCACCAAATCCCAACCGGTCTGCCAATGAAAAGAAACACATTTTCGTAAAGGGAACAGAATAATGAGGGGGCGCATACTATAAAAGATGTAACCTATAAGTAAATATCAATTCATACAAATATAGATATGAAAAGTACAAAGGTGGTTAGAATTAGTAAAAAGTCCCAACACAAATCCAATACTGTGTAATGTTCGTGATATTCTACAGGAAAACAAGTGTAAACGGCTGCTCTCCTCCTCACAGACGTATCCGGATAGAACTATGAAGAAAGCATAAAGGGCCATAATACCCAAATGTTTAAACACTTGAAAGTGATGCAGCATAGCTGTAAAAAGCTGGCTAGAAAATATCACCTGAACATCTCTACAGGGAGTGCAGAATTATTAGGCAAATTAGTATTTTGACCACATCATCCTCTTTATGCATGTTGTCTTACTCCAAGCTGTATAGGCTCGAAAGCCTACTACCAATTAAGCATATTAGGTGATGTGCATCTCTGTAATGAGAAGGGGTGTGGTCTAATGACATCAACAACCTATATCAGCTGTGCATAATTATTAGGCAACTTCCTTTCCTTTGGCAAAATGGGTCAAAAGGACTTGACAGGCTCAGAAAAGTCAAAAATAGTGAGATATCTTGCAGAGGGATGCAGCACTCTTAAAATTGCAAAGCTTCTGAAGCGTGATCATCGAACAATCAAGCGTTTCATTCAAAATAGTCAACAGGGTCGCAAGAAGCGTGTGGAAAAACCAAGGCGCAAAATAACTGCCCATGAACTGAGAAAAGTCAAGCGTGCAGCTGCCAAGATGCCACTTGCCACCAGTTTGGCCATATTTCAGAGCTGCAACATCACTGGAGTGCCCAAAAGCACAAGGTGTGCAATACTCAGAGACATGGCCAAGGTAAGAAAGGCTGAAAGACGACCACCACTGAACAAGACACACAAGCTGAAACGTCAAGACTGGGCCAAGAAATATCTCAAGACTGATTTTTCTAAGGTTTTATGGACTGATGAAATGAGAGTGAGTCTTGATGGGCCAGATGGATGGGCCCGTGGCTGGATTGGTAAAGGGCAGAGAGCTCCAGTCCGACTCAGACGCCAGCAAGGTGGAGGTGGAGTACTGGTTTGGGCTGGTATCATCAAAGATGAGCTTGTGGGGCCTTTTCGGGTTGAGGATGGAGTCAAGCTCAACTCCCAGTCCTACTGCCAGTTTCTGGAAGACACCTTCTTTAAGCAGTGGTACAGGAAGAAGTCTGCATCCTTCAAGAAAAACATGATTTTCATGCAGGACAATGCTCCATCACACGCGTCCAAGTACTCCACAGCGTGGCTGGCAAGAAAGGGTATAAAATAAGAATATCTAATGACATGGCCTCCTTGTTCACCTGATCTGAACCCCATTGAGAACCTGTGGTCCATCATCAAATGTGAGATTTACAAGGAGGGAAAACAGTACACCTCTCTGAAAAGTGTCTGGGAGGCTGTGGTTGCTGCTGCACGCAATGTTGATGGTGAACAGATCAAAACACTGACAGAATCCATGGATGGCAGGCTTTTGAGTGTCCTTGCAAAGAAAGGTGGCTATATTGGTCACTGATTTGTTTTTGTTTTGTTTTTGAATGTCAGAAATGTATATTTGTGAATGTTGAGATGTTATATTGGTTTCACTGGTAAAAATAAATAATTGAAATGGGTATATATTTGTTTTTTGTTAAGTTGCCTAATAATTATGCACAGTAATAGTCACCTGCACACACAGATATCCCCCTAAAATAGCTAAAACTAAAAACAAACTAAAAACTACTTCCAAAAATATTCAGCTTTGATATTAATGAGTTTTTTGGGTTCATTGAGAACATGGTTGTTGTTCAATAATAAAATTAATCCTCAAAAATACAACTTGCCTAATAATTCTGCACTCCCTGTATGTGAAAAAGAAAGACATTTTACCTCAAAAGTTCCTCAGTAGCCACCTCCCATTGGAAAGGACTTCTAAGCAGCATATTAGTATGTCTGTCCTGGGACAGCTTAGGGGATGAGCCTCGTGCACTCTCATATTATTTCCCTATTCAGTGTAACAATGAAATCTCATGAGAGTTAAGTGAAATCTCATGAGATCACAGTAAAAGAGTTCATGACCTCAGCACTGTTGATGCTGATTGGCTGCTGTTCATTTCTTAATTATTATTTTTTTTACCTGCAGCTGGGAGCAGCTGAGTATAACTTTTTACACAGAACTTACTCTGCTGAGCTGAGGAAATTGTGAGGTAAAATATCTTCCTTTTTTACATAGAGATGCTCAGGTGATATTTTCCTGTCAGCTTTTAACAGTTATACTTCATCAGTTTCAAGTGATTTAGCATATGAGTATTATGTCCCTTTAAGACAGAGGGGCGTTTCGTGTGTATATCAGCATATTCAAATGTGTATGGATATTCAAGCCAAATCGATACTCACATTTCATGTTCCTTTAACTCAGGGTGTACCATCTAACCCTCTCCTGGTTCCAAAGAGGTATACAGGTGCGGTCCAACCCACTGCAGAAGTGGGTGACTCCAGGTGCTCTGGTGCAATGTATTAATAGGTCAATCATAAAAAGGTGCTTCCACTAGGCTGGTAGTTATACAATGGTTTATTAAAAAGACTTTAAAAGCATACAAACAGCGAGTATAGAGGACATATCCAAAATATGCATTTGCATAGATGGGGGGTATTTTGGATATGCCCTCTATACTCGCTGTTTGTATGCTTTTAAACTCTTTTTAATAAAACCATTTTATAACTACCAGCCTAGTGGAAGCACCTTTTTATGATTGACCTATTAATACATTGCACCAGAGCACCTGGAGTCACCCACTTCTGCAGTGGGTTGGACCGCACCTGTATACCTCGTTGGAGCCAGGAGAGGGTTAGCTGGTACAATTCAATTCAATCTTCAATTTTCGTAAAGGGACAGTGCACACATTAGTCATCTTAAAGTCTTACCTTTGTATACCATACAGCAGTAACAGTAAAAAGTTAATTTAAAATTAATATTGTTTCTGGTCACTTTGAAATGGCTGCCAAGCTCCGCCCAATGATGACATCACGATTTGGGCTGCATTAAAGACTCACTAGCTGGATTCAAGAGACTGTCAATACTATTCAGCAAAATGCCTAGATGCAGCCCAGATTGTGATGTCATCAGTGGGCGGAGCTTGACAGACATTTCAAAGTGGTCAGAAACAATATTCATTTTAAAATAATTTTTTTACTGTTCCTGCTGCATGATATAGAAATGGGTACAGGAGAGTATTTGCAGCTTAATCTAAGGTAAGACTTTAAGATGAGTAAAGTGTAGACTGGCCCTTTAACATTTAAATAAACATGTTTACAAATTAAATTTTGCATGAAAAATGGCCAAGCCTTACCTTGTAATTTGTACATTATATACTATAGCAAGAGTATATTCTTGCAAGCTTTGTTACACACTGAATAAGGGAACCTGGATTTACTACCTGATAGGTTTCACAAAATTAAACTGTTTTATGGATCAAAAGGGAGGGTAGGGCTGTGAATTGTTTACAGAATATTTTAAACCTTTTGCATTTATTTTTCATGCATTACAACGTTTTGTAAAATTTAAAAGATGCTCTTTCAAATGCCTGATAAACAATGAGAGGTTTATGTCAACATGAGAGTTTTAGTTTGTTTAAAACACAGCACAATGTACAACAGTGTACTAAAGGCATTAAGCAAGACATGTGAGGTAAAATTACTAAACATGAAAAAAGAATTATAAAAAGAAATGTAAGGCCATTTGTTAGAGTGAATTGTTCCCTGAAAAAAAATCATAACAGGACACTGGCAGTTGGCTACAGTACCTAATGTTTTAAAGGAACAATGTACTGTAAAACAATTCTCCCATTTTATGTATTCCCAATCATCCATTTTACCTACTGAATTAAATTGTTTACAAATAGAGTATCCACCTTTATTTTGAAATTTGAACAGCTGTTTTTGCTTGTTGAAACCACTGCCTATACTTACATTTTCAGTATTGCAGTAATGAGTACAGATAAGCTATGTAGGCAAGAGCCAACAGAAAAAAACGACATGCCCGCAATGGGGGGGGAGAGATAGCTACTAAAATGTTCATTTTCAGTCGTTCTGTATACAGACAGAGATAATGGCACTCTCGTGTGTGTAGAGAGTGATAAGATAAGGAGGCATGTTCGCCTTGTATATGCTGTACCAGTTAAGGGATTGTGGTTTCAAAAAGCAAAATGTAACTATTTCATATACAAAAATAAACCAAATGTTGCATTTTTTCCATATATTTTATAAGCTGTAGCTGCTATAACAAGTTATTGGAAACACATTAAGTAGAAACCAATTTTACAGAACATAGTCCCTTTAAGTTAAGGAACAACAGGGAAAAAAATCCTAGATTATATTTAATAACTATTTTACTAAAATGTTAGTATTTTTTGCAAAATGTACTTAGCCCATAGTGTTAGAATGTGCTGTATTTATGTATAAGAACTGCTGTATGAGAATTCTAACACACACAGTAAGGCATTGCACTGTACAAATGCCTTATTAACAGTTATACTTGTCTGGGATGAAACAAAAATATTTCAGCACTTACATGGAAGCTCTGGATTTCATCTTCACATAAAAACTGTAAACATGAGGCTAAAATTAAACATTACAATCCTGTGATTTTGCTTTACCATAATTCAGTAAACGTGAGAAACAGAATGCAAATTGTATTTAAACATTTACAAATTAATAAAAACAACTATTTTTGAACCATTTAACATATTAATCTATATATTTCAGAAGATTTCCAACTGCCAGTGTCCATTTCACACATAAGTACTGTAGAAATTATATACCTTTTATTTGCCCTGTACATTTTGTGGTGGTGCTTTTAAAAGCAGTAAAACAAAACATTTTTCCCTCAAAATATTTTTTAAAAAATCATAAAAAAATAAAATGTATGTAACCAAACTGAGATATAAAATAATAATAATAATAATAATAATAATAGTGCATTTTATGGGAAATTACCTTTAACACCTGTATTATAGAAAATTTCCCCACTCAGTTAAAAATTTAGAAAACTAATAGTTACCAATAACGGGCCAGATTACGAGTGGAGCGCTAACATTTCTGCACAAGCAATAAGGGGGTTTATCACGGGTGTTTGTGCACGTCGGGTTTATCGCTCGTATTACACATTGAAAGTAAATGCGATAGCTTGAGCACAATTCAAGTTAACGCTCGTCGGGTTAGCGTGGCCTCAGAGCTCTGGTTAACCGTTTCACAAAACAAAAGTGTGTCACAAAACACATCAAAAATGCATTACAATGTACTGTTACACTTATAATAACACCATCAAATAAATACTATTAAAAATAATATTGCACACAAAAGTTATAAGGGCTCAGAAATGTGATCTCAGGTGTTAGGTAAAAAAGCAGGCAAATGGCTTTAACATAGAGATACATACATATACATGTCTAAATATTTATATGTATGTGTATATATATTTATACATACAGTATCTATATATGTATACATATGTTTTTACAGACATATACACACATATAAACACAAATATGTATTTACTGTAAACATGTCACATTCCAATATTCTGCACATAGCAGAATATGTTCTAAGTATTTATAAATAGATATTTCTAAATATATCAGTATATATCTATATATACCTGTATATAATCATGTATATATATATGTATATATATATATATACATATAGGTATAGAGATATATTCTACAAAAATACCATCAGATATACATAGAAATATGTATTTATTAATAAATAGAACATATTCTTATTTGTGAATAAAATTGGAATGTAAAATATTCATGTTTTCATGTTGGGTTAGCACACTTGAGAATATGTGATTGGGTTTGCGCAAGAGTGGGGCGTTTTTTTTTTCTCTCTCCATTGACTTCTATGATTGAATACATGAACACACACATGATATTCTAACCGGCTTTTTTCTCTTGTTGAATTAGTGCGCTTGCAAAAACAGTTTACCTTCAACTCATAATACGAGTGCAACCCGAAGCTTCTTTCTCTTGACACTTTTTTTCTAAACAGCTGCACACCAACATGGAAAAAATCTTAACTTTTTAAAATGATAGAAAGTAAAAATTACACATTCATGATTCAGATTTAGCTTGCAATTGTAAATGACTTTCTAATTTACTTCTGTTATCAAATTTACTTTGTTCTCTTGATATCCTTTATTAAAGAGTAAACCTAGTGTAAACCACACTGCAATACACATTGTTTCAAACACTGCTGCCCAATAGCTAAAAGAATGTGCACGCTACTAAGCTCACCTAGAATTATTCTTTGACAAAAGATACCAAGAGAATTAAGCAAAATTGATACTAAAAGTAAAATTAGAAAAATTGTTTAACATTTCATGCTATATCCAATCATTTAACATTCTTTTACCGTCTCCTTTATTCCTTCAATCATCAGATGTCATATGACAAACGTAATATTATATTTTGCATTTTTAAACTGAAGAGGGTTTTTAAGATTAAAATATTTTTTTCTGAAATTTTAAAATTTTATCTGCTACATACTATTAACAAAACATATTTATTTTTTATTTGTTTGTTTGGTTTTCTAATCTGGGCCTATTGACAGAACAAAAAAATGCAATTTCTCTATGAGGCACATCACAAATACATCACAATGAGATTACCATTGAACTGGAGGTAATTCCCTTTGAATTTTCAAAGATTAGCTCATAGTCACCCAATTTATATGTAATAGTTATGTTAAACTCTTAATGTAATCAATTATAAAGGCAATAATACAATTTAGTGGCTAGATTGATATACAGACCACTGTGGACCCTCAATGTGACTTCATAGTAAAAAGCCAAGTGTCCCTTTTTATGATCCAAACTTCCTTAAATCTCTAGTGATACAACACTGACCCTTTAAATGCAGTCACTAATTGAAAATCAAAGCTGCAGACCTACACTGGAACCAATAAGACACTGCAGAATGATTTGTTTTATTATAAACACCCGATTTTAAAGAAACTGTGTGATCACAGCAAATCTAGGAACCAAGTGACACGGTAAACCAAGGAAAAGAAAGAAAAAAAAAAATCCTGTAGTTGAAGACTAATAATCTTTGTCAAGAGTAAACACGGCCAACCCCCCCAACTGCAGTAAGACGCAAAGCGTTGTGCTCCAGTCTCCGTTGGCAATAAAAGGGTTTTTAGGCATCATGCCATATGATGGAATTGCTGTTCTTACGGCTGTAGTGTATCCCAGACAATCAGTTGTAAAGTCCAGATGAGGAATGGTTGCTTTTCATGCAAATGTAACCTTCATTTATGTAAACAGACCCTGCACTGAAACCAGGTAGACGGAGACACCTTGAGGAGTATGAGTGCATAGGGGTAAAGGATCATTATGAATCACAAGGGGTCATCTGTAGATGAATTTGCTGCATGTTTGAAAATGCTGCAGAACCTTTTTTCAGTTTTTTTTTTTCTTCTTTTTAATACAAATCAAACAAGAAACCAGAAAATGAACCGTCTGTTATGAAATTAAACCCCATCTAATGAAAGTTTCTGCACATAATCAGGATGTAGATGCTCAGCACCAGTTTCAGACTGTTTTGCAGACTTACAAAAGAAATAAAATGAGTTTAAGGAATCCAAGAGGGCAGAAAGAAGACACTTTCATAGGTGCTTCATGTTGGGCTTTGTCACCCTACGACTGATAAGATTGTTAATCCTTGTGCGCAAGGGGATGAGGTTTTTTTCAGATTTTGCTGAGTTCTGTGTTCTCCTGCGCAGACTTGTAAGCTGTGTGGCTAGCGGCTGCTGTTCTTAATGGCTTCCTTTGCTGCTATGATCAATGGAGTCAGGCTAGACAAAGGCTTGGCTAGTTTTAAAAATGGATGCTGCAAAAAAGAAAACAAGAATAAACATTATTTTGTGATTTTATACACCATTAAACTTAAAAAAGAGACATAAAACTGAATTCAACCATAAAGAGCCAGAGTTAAATTGAGAGAAGAAAATGTGAGTGTTATTGAGCACTACTATCACTTTAGTGTAATATCCATAACTGCTTTATTGTTGCCCTGGAATTACAAATGGTACCGTGCACAGTAAAGTTACTCCTGTGGCCTAATGCAGATGCCAAAACCCAATTTTAGAGCACAATTTCCCCTCAGGCCATTGATTTTTATTATGGCCCTCGTTAAAGTATTTCTGTCAGGATGCATGGATGTAGAAAGCAGCTCTAGCACCCCGTGCCCTTTGGGTAATGGAGTTCTTGTTTTTCCTTTTGCTATAAATGTTCTATATTAGTTAACCTGTACAGTTTAGATTTAAAGGGGCAGTCAAGTTAAAAAAAAAACTTTCATGATTAAAACAAGGCATGTAATTTTAAACAACTTTCCAATTTACTTTTATCACCAATTTTGCTTTGTTCTTTTGGTATTCTTAGTTGAAAGCTAAACCTAGGAGGTTCATATGCTAATTTCTTAGACCTTGAAGGCCTAATGCATTTTGATAGTTTTTCAACACTAGAGTGAATTTACCATGGAGACAGCTCTTATTGGCTAAAATGCTAGTCTGTCAAAAGAACTGAAATAAGGGGGCAGTCTGCTGAGGCTTAGACACAAGGTAATTACAGAGGTAAAACTTGTATAATTATAACTGTGTTGGTTATGAAAAACTGGGGAATGGGTAATTAAAGGATTATCTATCTTTAACAACAACAAAAATTCTGGTATTGACTGTCCCTTTAATACACATATGTATAAACACAGATATATATATATATATATATATATATATACACACACACACACACACACACACGCACCCTTGAACCTTGTCCGCCCAGCGTTGCAGTTAACATTGCAAAAGCAATTGGTTGAGCAGCTGCAAGCCCTGCTGTAGTGCAACTAACTGCATGAGAGCAGGGCTTGTCAATCATCCCAACCGATCCTGACCAGGATGATTTAACTCTGCCACCCTTGAGACAGCAGAGGTTTAGTAGCAGCGTACTTAAGGAGCCTCGGGGACCAAGGCTGTGTCCATGGCTTTATAAACAGGGCTCTATATATACACACACAAAGTTCACATACAAGGGATTATGTCACACACGTCACTCAGCTTCCATATACCCTTGACCCTTTGCCTTCTCCCCTTGTTATATACTTTATCCATATACACCTTCCCCCACACCTTGTTCCTTTTGTTCCAAACCTTTGTTCCCTATTTCTAAACCATTAATTAAACCTCATTAGATTTTATTTCTAGCAGGTGTATTAAATAAATGCCCAACTAGTTGATACCAGGTTTTCAAAACTATTTAAACAAGTGGTATTTTGTGCCCACACTAGATGACTTGCAATATGCGCTACCAGCACTTTGAACTTCCAATAGAAGTATAGGGCTTTGGTTAAATAATTGATCTGATAACTTGCAATAACAAATTGAGCACTACTGATCTCAAGAGGCTGTGTGCAATGTAGCAAGCCTTGCATTGTGAATAGTGTTCCACTAGGCATACATGTATGAACATCAGAGTAAAAAAATAACAATGCAATGTCGTTCTTTATTTTGTCTTTTTTTCTGTAATTTACCTTTAACATCTTTGTATTTTTCCACTCCCCCACATAGGCTACAGTGTCCCATATACTCTCATTATTTATTTTACCCCCTTTTCCTGTAAGGAACAGTCCCTAAAAAATGTATATTGTTTAAAAAGATAGATAATCCCTTTATTACCCATTCTCCAGTTTTGCATAACTAACACAATTATATTAATATACTTTTTACCTCTAATGAGTCATTGTATCTAAACCCCTGCAGATTGCCCCTTATCGCAGGGCTTTTTTAGCCAATTAGTGCTGTTCTTAGGAAATAGAATGCAAGCTCAATCCTATTGGCTGATTGGATCAGCCAATAGGATTTTTTCAACATTAATTCCGATTGGCTGATAGAATTCTATCAGCCAATCGGAATCTAAGGGACCCCATCTTGGATGACATCACTTAAAGAAACATTCATTCCAGAAGAAGCCGTCGATTGAAGAGGATGCTCTGCGCCGGATGTCTTGAAGATGGACCCGCTCCGTGTCGGAAGGATGAAGATAGAACATGCCATCTGGATGAAGACTTCTGCCTGTCTGGAGGACCACTTCTGCCCGTCTGGAGGACCACTTCTGCCGGCTTCATTGAGGACATCTTGCCGCTTGGATGAAGACTTATCCTGGTACGTGAATCTTCGGGGGTTAGTGTTAGGATTTTTTAAGGGTGCATTGGGTGGGTTTTATTTTTAGGTTAGGGCTTTGGGCCGCAATAGAGCTAAATGCCCTTTTAAGGGCAATGCCCACCCAAATGCCCTTTTTTTAGGGCAATGGGGAGCTTAGGTTTTTTAGTTAGGGTTTTATTTGGGGGGTTGGTTGTGTGGGTGGTGGATTTACTGTTGGGGGTGTTTGTATTTTGTTTTACAGGTAAAAGAGCTGATTTCTTGGGGGCAATGCCCCACAAAAGGCCCTTTTAAGGGCTATTGGTAGTTTAGGTTAGGCTAGGGTTTTTTTTCTGTAATTTAGTGTGTTTTTTTTGTTTGTAATTTAGCTAATTGTATTTGATTTATTTAATTGTATTTAATTTAGGTAATTTATTTAATTGTAGTGTAGTGTTAGGTGTTAGTGTAACTTAGGTTAGGTTTTATTTTACAGGTAAATTTGTCTTTATTTTAGCTAGGTAATTAGTAAATAGTTAATAACTATTTAGTAACTATTCTACATAGTTAAAATAAATACAAACTTGCCTGTAAAATAAAAATAAACCCTAAGCTAGATACAATGTAACTATTAGTTATATTGTAGCTAGTTTAAGGTTTATTTTACAGGTAAGTATTTAGTTTTAAATAGGAATAATTTAGTTCATGATAGTAATTTGTATTTATATTTATTTAAATGATATTTAAGTTAGGGGTGGTTAGGGTTAGACTTAGGTTTAGGGGTTAATAAATATAATATAGTGGCGGCGATGTTGGGGGCGGCAGAATAGGGGTTAATAAATGTAGGGGCGGCAGATTAGGGGTTAATAATATTTAAATAGTGTTTGCGATGCAGGAGTACGGCGGTTTAGGGGTTAATATGTTTATTATAGTGGCTGCAACGTTGGGGTAGGTGGTGGCGACATTGGGGGTGGGAGATTAGGGGATAATAAATATAATGTAGGAGTCGGCGATCTTGGGGCCAGCAGATTAGGGGTTCATAAATATAATGTAGGTGTCGGCGATGTCCAGAGCGGCAGATTAGGGGTTAATAAGTATAATGCAGGTGTCGGCGATGTCGGGGGCGGCAGATCAGGGGTTAATAAGTGTAAGATTAGGGGTGTTTAGACTCGGGGTTCATGTTAGGGTGTTAGGTGTAAACATAAAATGTGTTTCCCCATAGGAATCAATGGGGCTGCGTTACTGAGTTTTACGCTGCTTTTTTGCAGGTGTTAGACTTTTTATAAGCCGGTTCTCCCCATTGATGTCTATGGGGAAATTGCGCACGAGCATGTATAACCAGCTCACCACTCACTTAAGCAGCGCTGGTATTGGAGTGCGGTATGGAGCACAATTTTGCTCTACGCTCACTTCTTGTCTTTTAACGCCGGGTTTATAAAAACCTGTAATACCAGCGCTGTAGGTAAGTGAGCAGTGACAATAACATGCAAGCAACTACCGCACCCCTCATAACGCAAAACTCGTAATCTAGGCGCTAGTGATCACACCCGTGGATTGTGGCAGACACTGCGCTAATTGGCTAAAGTGAAAGTCAATAGATAATAAATAAAATGTCATGTGATCAGGGGGCTGTCAGAAGAGCCTTAGATACAACGTTATCACAGAGGTAAAAAGTGTATTAATATAACTGTGCTGGTTATGAAAAACAGGGGAATGGGTAATAAAGGGATTATCTATCTTTTTTAAACAACAAAAATGTGGGTGTTGACTGCTGACTGTGTGCTTAAGATAAAAGTGCAGAAGTGCATAATGCCTCCTAAGAGGTATATTTCTTTACTTACACATGTTGGCCCGTATAGATGGGCTTCAACACCAGTGTTATAATAAACAGCACCATTTTCTTACAAAAACAAAGTAAGGAAGCCATTTGTAACCGCCATAGGCTGCTTTTAACGTTTTGCCTAGGCTATGAGTTTACATTTTTCCAGAAGCAACTTTCTATTCCTAACTAATAAGTGGATCTGTCTTATCTACTGCAATGGTACATGGAATTTACAGTTCATTGTGTCTCCTGTCAGCTCATTTTTCACTGTAATGATACCAGAGAATTGGAAGTAATTTTGTTCAATCTTTCTGTTCCCAGCTCTAGACAAAGATTTACAGTCATTACAATAATATTCACACATCTCTCTTTCTTGTGATGAAAAAAGATCCAGTTAGCTACATTTCTGTGCCCACTAAAAAATAATCTAGTAAAGGGTATTTGAAATGGATATTGCATGATTTTTGTCACACTAAAACATTTCATGGAGAACAGTCTTCTACCTAATGGGATATACTCTTTGAAGTGTTACATCAAATGGACACAATGAGAAGACTTCTGTTTATATTAAAACAGGAGTACAATAAATCCGTAATTGTATTAATCCTGGAACATGAAGAAAAAAAATGAAACTGTTACCATGGTTTAAATATCCGACTGCAATTTCTTTTATATCTTTTATTATTTAATACTTTAAAACCTAAAATCTTCAGACTTTAAACTAATTTGTTCCTTTCACAGCTCACTTCAATAACCTATGCGGCGGTAAAACCCAGGTATTAAAGGGACACAGGAACACAGTTTGAAATGGGCTGAGCTTTTCCCTTTACCAATTCTCCTAGGAGTTGGTTTCTGCTGCCGTTTCTTTTTCACATCACTTTTCTATAGCTGATACTGCAATTTTGACATTTTGAGTAGAGGTAATGGTTTCAACGGCAAAATTAAGTATTTTAAATAAAAAAATAAGCTATTTGTAAATAATTGAATACTCTCCACTAGATATCATTGGGAACACATTAAAGAACTGTTTACTCATATGATTGCAACCTAGCAGAAGCAACATGGTATATAAAATTTTCTAACAGTAATACCCATAAAAATAGTATTTGTAAAATATATATATTTTACCTTTCTGAATAAGTTAGCATACACTCTCCTCAACAATCCTCGATAAAAGGGCTGGGCATCAGCCCGCCCACTGACCAAACGCAATTACGCAATTAATAATATTCATGAATACATTTTTCTCCCACTCCCAATCGCAATTCACTTCAAGCGCACCCCCATCTGTCATCAGTGAGCGTGCGCAAGCGCGAGCCTCTATGATTAGTTTGCCTTTTGAGAAACTTGTATGTAAGGAGGACTGTCTTAAGCAAGAACTGTATTAGCGAGACTGCTCCTGCCACTACAGGTTAACAGCTGTTGTCACAGCACCTCGATCCAGCGGAAAACAAAAGTGTTCACACATGAACATGGACAAGCTTTTATACAGCTCAAGCCCGTTTTCACACTTGCGGTGACATCACTGCCAGGGGCAGCGCATGTGCGATCCGAAGAATGACGGACTGGCCACACGCCCACAAAATATTATGATGGACTTAGGTTAGGAATTTATAAAGAAGAAAAAATACTGCTCCAGATATCACTGGTGTGTAAGCTGGCGTGGGTCAGTACCGGGGGCTGCGTGGAGCCGGTCAAAGACGGCGGACAAACCGCAAGATACAGAAAACAAAAAAATATCCGCTGCTGAGCAACAAAAACATCAACTTTATTCCAAAGATAAAATAGACACAAAAAAACACAAGGGAGAACGCTCATGAGAGAAGTCATGTAGGAAATTAGTGTAATTAATATATCCTGGCAAAAGTAAACATACCAATTGGGGGTTATCTCAAATGAAATTGAGCAATGTTATGGAAATATATATTATTATAAACAACATGGTATGAGAACAATATAATATGACAGTAGAACTGAAGAAAACAAAAGTGTCTGCAATACATTAAACTAACACGTGTATTTACTCTACAAAATAGCGTAGATCCCACTCTTGGTTCATACCTAATGGTAGCTTAGTTTTGAGTATATATATCCAAAAGAGCTCCTTCTTGTCCAATATTTTACACTTATCCCCTCCTCGTTGGGGAACTCTAGCTAGATCTATGGTCCTAAACCTGAAATGTGGTACATTTGTGAAGTGTGTGTAATTTAAATGTTTCGGAACTGCAGAGTTTTTATTGTAGTTTTAACATCTCTCAGATGTTCCAAGCACTGGATCTAGGGGCTCTGGTAGATTGACCAACATACTGGGCCCCAAACATCTTACAATCCAACTATGAACTCAGGCATGTGGCATAAAAGGAAATCTGGAAAGATTCTCCCGTAATATTACTGTGAAAGTTACTTGTAAATTCCATTACCTCACATGTTAAACAATTAGTTAAAAGTGATCTAAAATGACCCTTTCCACATAGCCACGTGGATTTCTGGTCTGTGTTTGAAGAGACCTGACTGGGGGACAATTTAGATGCTAGAGTTTGAGGTTTCTTAACTTTGTCAAAAAACTCCCTACTATTGATTGTTCTTGAATTATTTCGAACACTGAAATTCTGTGTACCTGCGGCACCTCGTGTGGCACCCTCATTGCTGTCATATTTATTACTTTTGATTTTACTATTAACTTTATTGGTCGGATCCCAATCTCTTATTTCCTCAAAAGCTTTCATTAGCAATTGTTATTTGTAACCTCTGGCACTCAGTATATGGATCAACTCTCTGCCTTCTTGTATATCATTTTGTAAAGTACTGGCATTACGCCTAAGTCTCAAAAATTGGCTCCTTGCAATTGAACTGACTAGGTGCCTCGGGTGACATTGAAGTCACGTGCAGGATAGTGTTGCCTCCTGTTTCTTTACGATAAGTGTTAGTTAATATCTTTTGTGTGGTTCTATTTCTATATAAGTGTTAATCTAAAAAGTTTACCCCATCTTCTCTCATCTCGCCAGTGAACCTTAGATTTACTTCATTATCATTGATAGATGCTAAAAAAAGATCATATGGAAATGATTCCTTTACAATGAAGATAATGTCATCAATAAACCTCATATAAAATAATATATCTGATTTGAATGAGCTTGCCGAGTTATAGATCTTCTTTAGTTCCCACAAACAAGTTTGCGTATGATGGCGCAAAATTTCCACCCATCGCCGCAACTTGACATTGTAAATGCGACTCAGAATCAAAGATAAAATAATTGTGAGTAAGAAATCCACAACATCCAAAATGAACTGTTTAACTTCATCTTTATAGGCAGTTTCTTTATTAAAAAAAAACTCTATTGCCCGACATCTATGTATATGAGAAATAGACGAGAATAAGGAAACAGCATCTACTACACTTATATCCCCTCGTGCCAGACAAAATCTGTTAGTATATCCAACAGATAAAAAAAGAAGGCGCCACCATAGTGCACAATCAGATGTTTCTGACACGCCAAATATACAAGTAAGACCGTACTTACAAGCTGTATGACACTTGAGAAGTGTCACAAATGCCTTCTGGACTGTTTGGAGTCGTCCAGCTAACTCACACTGGTGGATGTCCGAATTTCTCTGGGGTGTGGGAGCGGCGATAGCAATCAGCATGCAGTATCCAGCCACAGACGTTTCACAGAGCCGGTTCGTCTTGTACTTATCCACTGTTATGGTAGATACATTAGTAGATACAATGTATCAAATGGATCAAAGTGATGAAAAAAATGAATAAAAGATACTTCGTGGCAAAAGTCTTGTAAAAGCAAACAGACTTTATTTGGAGTACACAAGCACAACGCATGCTGATTGCTATCGCCGCTCCCACACCCCAGAGAAATTCGGACATCCACCAGTGTGAGTTAGCTGGACGACTCCAAACAGTCCAGAAGGCATTTGTGACACTTCTCAAGTGTCATACAGCTTGTAAGTACGGTCTTACTTGTATATTTGGCGTGTCAGAAACATCTGATTGTGCACTATGGTGGCGCCTTCTTTTTTTATCTTTTACTTCTGCAGAGTTTAACATCTTGGGACACCAACAAGAACTTCGAAGAAGCAGCCTGCCATCTGTTCCAGATTTCAGAATTTGGATTATGGACTAGATGAACTGTCCTACACCATATTTCCATCATCTACATTATTGGTTTGATTGGGACTTTAACCTCACTGTTTATATTATGCAGTTTCTACTCATGTTTTTATATATATAGGGGTATTTTATTTGAATGCACTATATGTTGGTATTTTCACTATTATTTTTATACAGGTATTTGGCGCACTGGTTTTATATATATGTTTTTTATATATATTAATTAATATCCAACAGATGACTAGAATCCCTAAGGTAACTGTATAGATTTAGTACCAAAGGTTGTAGGATATTGTCGATCCATTCGGACCCAGGCTCCAAAAGGGAACCTATGCCCAATATGATCGGCCTAACCGGGGGATGGGTGATGCTCTTGTGGGTTTTGGGGAGATTATTGAAGATGGGTGTAATTATGCTGGAGGGAATCAAATGTTTAGTTTGTTCTGTGGTCATGATACCCAAAGCTACAGCTTCATCTAGGATCTTTGCCAATTTATATGAAAACACATAAGTAGGATCAGATAGAAGTCTGATCTATCCTATTTTTTGTTTTAGGAATTTATAAACGGACATTTCAGTAAATGATTTATTAAGACAAAGTTTCCCCAAACAATATTTATCACTACTATGTTTAACTTGATTCTGATATGTTTCAAATTTGATCACTTAACTGTCCCTTTAAAAGGGAGAAAAAAAAATAAGTGCAATGTCCCTTACACTATTAAATTCTCAGATTTACGGATACATTGAAGTAATCCCTATATTTATGCAGCAATGAGGAATTTAGCATTGCAAAAGGTCAGCATACAAAATATATGATTTAAAACCAATTTTGTCACCTGCACTGTTTTGCAGCCCAGTGGCACCCTCTTTGAAAAGCCTCCTAAATATGTGTATATGACTCCTTTACTGTGACCAGATATGTATAGCTAAAAATTAGCTCCTGCACTGATCAAACAATCACTGTGTAGAATGATGCAGAGATGGGGTTCTGTTTTCTAAAGGATGAATTCCAACCACTTTGGATGAGTGAATATAAAAAAAAACAAATGGTTCAGAGCTAAATTAAAGAATAAAGAAGCAAAATAAAGAAAGAAAGTGCATTTTTGAGTTTAATGTGCTTGTATGTACTGCTGAAAGCCAGAGCTTGAATTAAAAGCAAACAGCTGCCTAGGGGTATGTCTTGCCTGACGGTCATTGGGGACCTGTGCTGCATGTGGTCATATCACATCTCTAAACACATAAAATCTTTTAGGGCTTTATTTGATCATTACATAGTAATGTAGGTGTCTCTTCTTCACACCCAGAATCCTTTATTGCTAGATAAACAAGCTAAACATTGCCTATCTCACAGCACTGTCAAGCCGTCTTAGGTAATCTCACCAGTGCAGAGAGCTTTAGATCATCAAGGCCCTAAAGCTTAAATATATCACAAATATGTCACAAATTTTACGGTCAGCAAAACTCTTAAAATAATACATGTAGAGACATTTTTAATAATGCAAGTATATTAAGATAACTCTAAATGTAACAATTTAAACTGAGTATCAGGGACTCTGCACTTTAAAGAGACACTAAACGATGCAAAAAACGTATCTTCAATCGCAAGATTCTTTGATTATAATTATATATGTAACGTGCTTTGCGTTTCTTATTCTTACCGTTAACGATATATTCTTCTTATTATTTTTATTGTTTTCCTAACCCACAGCTCGCCTATTCTTTTGCATCCAGAAATCCTGGAAGATAACCTGAGTTATCAAAATGTCGGCCTTTGGCCGTTATGTGCATGCGCGATCTTTATGGCTCGTCATAGAATACGGCACTCTCCATCCAGCAGACGCTCTGAATTGATTTTAGAAAGAAGCCATGCGCGAGTGAACGTATCACAGTGCGCATGGGTCCAATGAAGAAATGGGCAAATAATTATATGCACAAAAACGCAATCGGGCTGGCGATTAAGCTTGTTAATGGACAGCCCATAATAGAGCGTTGGCTTCAGTGACGTCATATTTGAAATGTAAATGATATGTTTATTACATTCTGAATGATCGTTTTGATGTAAAATAATGTAGGTTATGATCTATAACCGTTAGTGATTAGAATTAGATGATCAAATTGTGCTTGAAAATGTAAACTTTTGGAATGCTTTAATATATACGGAAAAGCAGTCTTATAAAAGATTGCTGTGTCTACTATTTTAATGTTTCTAGGTGCAGTTTAAATTAGTCGGAAATTCTCATACCTACAATCCATACCTACTAGTTTATTAAGAATTAATGTACAAACAGGCACAACACACACATACTTTATTAAACATACTTAAAGGGACATTATACACTAGAATGTTCTTTAATGTACTGCAGAGCTTGATGTGAAGCTCTGCAGTATGTGAGTATACAACGTACATGTGAATTAACCCTGTAGTCTCACAGGACTTCACCACTGGCAGCATTGATCTGTTTTATTTGAGGTTAACTGCAGCATTCATTTCCACTGAGAAGTAATCCCTGGGATCACTTATGCACATTTGGCGTTGGGACTTAATCTACAATTGATTATTTTGGACATATCCTTTTTGCACTAACACATTGTTTTCTGTTTTCTTCTAGATTTTTCTTTGCATAAATGTTTTGTAGATGATCCATTTATGTAGCCCACTTGGGAGTGTTTTTATAAAAATGTATAGTTTTGATTATTTTTTAACAACATTGTGGTGATTTTCAAACTCCTAACTAAGGGCTAGATTTATCAAAGGCTAGGTGAACTCTGTATGTGCTTCGCCTGTAACTGCACCCCAGCTCGCCTCCGGAGAAGCGCACACGTGCGCCTGAATTTATCATAAAAATAGAGGTAACTTTGTGCAGGCGAGCTGGGGCGTAATAATGATAAATTTCGCCTGTCGGAAATGGCATTTACTCCCTATTTACTCCATATTTATCACAGTACATCCATATAAATATTTACGCCTCCATGTTTTGATTATTAAAAAAGTGTTTTTAAGTTAATATTTAGCTTATATTTATATTATATAATGTTTCTGTGCTGTTTTTTATATATGTTGATCATTTAAGATCGCAAAAAATAAATATATTAAAATATCGATCTATATATATAACTGTTGGTACTCATATGCACCAGTGGAAGCGAAAATTTCTGGCAATAACAGTCTTTTCTTGGCACTGAGCCTTTGAAAAATTAGTTAAAAGAAGAAAGTACTGCATCACAAGATGTAAAAGCATGTATTATAATGGTGTTCGCCTCAGTCTGCATGGCGAAATATACAACACGCAATTGAAGCAGAAATTGCAGTTCCCTATCGGCGCAAAGCAATGATAAATAAGAAACTAGGCGGATTTGTAGGTCGGGCTGTTAAATTACGCCTATTACTAATGTAAACTGTAGCACTCGGGAGCGTGCCTGTGCGCCTAGGCGAATGCAAGCACAGTGCGAAGAAGTTTCTTTCAGATTTGCCCAATTATAGGCGCAGAGTGCTTTGATGAATATGACGATCAGTTTGTATGAGCTATTTTGGATGGAACTGAAGGAGAAAGGCTTTGATAAATCTAGCCCTAAGCCCCACAGTGCCAGATGTATACTCGCGTTTACAGACTCCTGCTGACTCCTATGTATGTTATTTGACTTTTCATATGCAGGGAAGAGGGAAGTGTCTGCTCTTCTTGTTTCCCAGCCCCTTTCAGTGGGTGTCCCAGCCTAATTTAGTCAAGAGTGCTAAACTGGGAGCTTCTAATTAAGTTTTTAAACGGTTTTATACTGGATGTTTATATCATTCGCTGTGCATATTCTTCTTTATAGTAATATCTATTACATGCAGTTATATGAAACTTGGTCTACACTGTCCCTTTAAACTCATAGGTTCTGTAATCTTTACTCTCCGTCCAATGGAATAAACAAATATATACAATAATAAAAACAAACAGTAGGAGCTTAAATAGATATTATTGTATATATTTGTTTGCTATGGTTTGTAAGTATGAGCATTTCCAGACTAATTTAAACTGCACCTAGTAACATTAAAACAGGTGGCACAGATATCTTTTTTGCACTCTCTGTTGTGCATTTCAGTAAAAATAACTCTAAATATAACACAATTATTAAAAAACAAAAGTACTTGCAGATTAATGGTACGAATAGACTGACCAATGGTATGAATACATTACATCACCATTCCATACTCTTTCTGACCTGTAACAGCTCCTTGGCTGAGCCTCTTCTGTCTACATCCATCTCTAAGCATCGGTTTAAGAAGTCTCGGAATATGGCTGACAGTCGCTCTGGGTTCTGCAGTTCTGGCGTCCCATTGGTAGCTATCAGATACAATGCCTACATGGAACAAAAGGTGTTGGAAAGGAAGAGAAATTGAACCCAATTGACTATATTATAGAAATTTTCTCATTTTGTGATAGCATGAGTCAAATGAGCAATAATTATGTATTAAAAAACAGGAGAATTGCTATGTGCTTAAATATAGCCAATGACGGGCTCTCTTCCATTGAGCCATAATTAGGTTTGCATAAGTTTGCAAATTGATAAATATGCGGTCGGAAGCCATTTTGTTTATTGACTGCTTCCGATGGTGCGTTATACGTGATATCAAATATTTTTGAGGCCCATAGAAAGTATTAGAAGCCAATAACCGCAAACTAATACCAGGTTTCTAATGAAAGCGCAAACCGTTAATACACTGTCGGAGGCTGAAGATACATTAAGAAAAATTACTCCCAGGCGTAAAAGAGGAAAAATAAGACCTATTTCCCATTGAAATTTTAAAACTTGCAAATAATGCAAGTGTTTCAATGTAGAAAATAATTATAATATGTAACATTGATTGTTGTCCCGTGTGTAAGAATAGTTGCACTTATGTTGTTATGGAAATATCAGTATGTATTTACATATAAAAATATATGCAAGCATATATCCACAAAATTCAAACTAGACCTATGCCTTGGGCAGCAATACATATTACATATATAAAGCTGAAAATATAATTATAATAAAAAATAGTATTTGCTTACAGTTAAAAAATGTGTATTATAAATAAGTGTATCTTTGTTTTGTTTCTCTTTAGAGGTGATCACAGGTAAGGAGCGCAGACGTTAAAAAAAATTCAATTCAATGTCGGATGGAAGCGTTAACACAATGTTAACTTTCACCTACATGAAAAGAGCGACTGCATGCAATGCGCAAAATATTTCAATGGAAACCTGGTACTAAAATGGAGCCGTAAACTACTTTTAGCTGTCGGCAACTTTGGTAGCTTACGGCTCCATTTTTTACGGCTCAATGGAAACGAGCCCAACATTGGGTTGCATTTTGATCAATATATTAGTAGAGTAACTCTCTTAGATAAGGTAAGCAATTCAGTATGTATATATATATATATATATATATATATATATATATATATATATATATATATATTATTTGTTTTTTACAAAAAAACTGTAAAGAGGTGCAGGATGGTAACCTAATTATTGAATACGCCAAAATCTACTAAAGTAAAATGTGCAAGGGTGCACTTCAATTTGAAATATATGCACATATCCTGTAAGAGCTTGTGCACCAGTATTCAAACACCATGCTTGCTAATAGAGTCAGCAGTGGCTTGTATGACACAAATTACATCTTCAAAATCAATACACCGCTGACTCTCTGAGAAGGTGTTGTGTTTGAATATTGATGCAGGGGCCCTAACAGGATATGATGTAGAAACATAGTAATAAGTTTTACAAGAAGCATTTTTGCTAATGGAAATATATTGCAAAAATGTTTTTATTTCAAATTGTAATGCAACCATGTACATTTCATTTTTTACCTTTCTATCCATTTAAAGAGACATTGTACACTAGATTTTACTTTGCATAAAAGTTTTGTAGATGATCCATTTATATAGCCCATCTGGTAGTGTTTATGTAAATGCTTATTTTTAAATAACATTGTGCTGATTCTCAGACTCTTAACCAAGCCCCAAAATGTTACATGTTTACTGATGTCTACAGGCTCATGGTTGTGTAATGGTTCTTTTCATATGCAAGGGAGAGGGGAAATGGGGGTGTCTGCTATTACTGCTTTTTCAGCCCATTTCAGTGGGTGTCCCAGCCTAACCTCTTTAACAGTCCTAAACTGGGAGTTTTAAAGTTTTTAAAAGGAGTTATACTGCACTTTTAGATCAGTATCTGTGCATATTCTTCTTTATAGTAGTGTCTATTTCATTCAGTTATATGAAAATCCCTTTAAGCTTCAGACATACTTTACATTACCATGTTTTTTAAAGTCACTGGAACAAATATTATGTAAATCAGCAGTTCCGTGCTCCGGTAGCCACCTTAGCTTTCTCATGCTGTATACCTCAAGGTGTAGCAGAATATATGATTGGTAATGGTAAGATGAGTATTTTGGTTTGTTCATGTGGTATATTACTGACATGTACTTACCCGCAGGGGATTTTCATTAAGGTAAGGAGGTTCTCCTTCTACCATCTCGATGGCCATGATCCCAAGAGACCAAATGTCCACTTTAGGGCCGTATGCTTTTCTTGTCACCACTTCAGGTGCCATCCAGTAGGGTGTCCCCACCATTGTGCTACGTTTACTTTGCTCAGGCGTAATCTGAGCACAAAAGCCAAAGTCCGCTGCAAAATGAAACTCAAGTTACAAATGAACTCCATGATCATATCTCGTCTGACACAATAATACAGTGTTGATTTACATGTCTTGTCTTTTTGCATTTCTGTCCAATTTGCATTACTATCTCTGTTCTTTAATCGGGCGGCTCTTTAAAGGGACAGTGTCATTAAAACAAAAGTATAAGCATTTCAATACGTGAATATATGTGTTTTTAAAAGTGCAAACTGAAACGAATACAGCAGTATCAGGTGTGGATTTCCTGCTAACGCTCTCTCCCAGAGCACTATTGGTGGAGAGAGACGTGTCACAAAAAAAGTGATCGTGCATGTTTTCAAAAATGCAGAAATACTTTTCAGAATGCATTCTTTTAGATAAAAAAATAAGCCTGCAATAGCCATTTAACTGTAACGCTTCCTCTTGTTCTGGTTCTCTCACTCATTCTATACTTTTTTTTTCTTTCCGGTTATTTTTTTGCCCCCTCCCTCAGCTTCTTCTCCCTCTATATTTCTTTTCATATATCCTTCTGTTGTTAATGCTATTCCTTACCCCACATTTACAGCCTTTTTTCCTCCTCTTATCCTGGTTATTGCCCATCACCTCGTTGCTTTAGTCACATTTATCCCTTTGTGCAGCTGTTTTCTGTCCCTAACTGCCTCTCTCTTCTTATTATTAAGTAAGGAGTGCAAGTTTGCTCCAAAAATAAAATTCTTATAAATAATTATGTAGTTCTTGTGACATTGTCCCAATAGCACCTTGCTCTAGTATATTGACACTATAACATATATATATATATAACAATGTATAAAAAGGAATAATATATAATATAGTAAAGTATTTCAGCATGTAAACATATTGTACAGTCTGCATAATAATGTTTTATAATTATTGTGCTATACTTACTGAGTTTTACAGATCCATCCATGCCAAGCAATATGTTGTCACTTTTAATGTCCCTGTGAATCACCTGGTTTGAATGTAAGAAGTCCAAGGCTTGTAGGCACTGGGGAACAATGATACAATATAGTCACACAAGACACAGCTCTTCCAGTGACATGTGCAGCAACAACACACGAAGAGAGCCATGTCAGTCACAGGTACGTTGAATATGCTCTCTTTAAAGGGACACTCAAGTCAAAATTAAAAACTTTTATGATTCACATAGAACATGCAATTTTAAACAACTTTCCAATTTATTTTCATTAACAAAATGTGCACAGTCTTTTTATATTTACACTACCAGCTCCTACTGAGCATGTGCAAGAATTCACAGAATATATGTATATGCATTTGTGATTGGCTGATGGCTGTCACATGATACAGTGGAAATAGACATAACTTCACAATTTGTCAGAAAACAATCTCTTTTTAATTTTAAAAATCAGACAATATTTTATTTTTTAAAGGGACAGAATTTGTATTGTTTAATCCCTTTATTACCCATTCCTCAGTTTTGCAAAACCAATACGGCTAGGTTATATTAATGCACTTCTGTGATTACCTTGTATCTAAGCCTCTTCAGACTGCCCCATTATTTCAGTTTTTTTGCCACTTGCATTTTAGCCAATCAGTGCTGACTTCTAGGTAACTCCAAGGGCATGAGCACATTGTTGTCTATATGACACACATCAACTAGCACTGTCTAGCTGTAAAAAAATGTCAAAATGCAGAGGCAGCCTTCAACGGCTTAGAAATTAGCATCTTATGAGCCTACCTAGGTTTAGATTTCAACTAAGAATACCAAGGGAGCAAAGCAAATTTGATGATAAAAGTAAATTGGAAAATTACTTAAAATTGCATGCCCTATGCGAATCATGAAAGTTTAATTTTCACTAGACTGTCCCTTTAACAAATTTCATCCTTTTACTGTTGCAACTCTTTTAAAAGGGTTACATAGATAGGGCTAAAGTATTGCTCTCCCGCAAACGGGCAGTGATCTGAAAGTTCCCCAAATGCCCCCAAATGCCCTCAAAACTGGTGCTCCACTTGTACTCTGGCCCGTAGTACTTACACAAAAAAAAATTGCACTACCAGAACACCCCCCTTCTAGATGAGGATACAGTCAGTGATTGAAGCATACACTTGCATTATCCTGGTTGGCCATCAGCTGTCTCCTCATCTATAGTGTAGCACAGGAGCACAACTTTGACTATGTATTTTAATACCTTTGTGGTGGTTAAATACACAGTAAAAGAAAGGAAATGGTTTAAAAATAAAATGCTTTAACACCATAAACTTTTTTTGTTATTATTATTTTATTTGTAGATTTGTTAAGGGAAGGAAAGGGATAACTCTGCATATTCTTACTATAGATGTGCACTCACCTCTCGACAAACTGCAGCAATCTGTCCTTCATCCATACACGTCTCTGTAACAACATCTGTCAGAGAACCTCCAGCAAGGTACTCCATAACTACCCATAGTTCGTCCCCAACAAGATAACTGCAAGAAGACAAAACAAATAACGGATCTAAAGAGCTCTGCTTGTAAGTAGATTCCATAGTTTAAGACTCATAGGAGATTTAGAGTAGGGGCTCTCCCCTTGGTCTATAATGGCTACATCATGGGCTTCTATATTGTCAGTTAAAGGGACATTTCAGTTCATTTACAACCTAAAGGGATGCTAAACATCTCTTGCTTTTATATAAAAATTGTGCTTTGTCCCACACTCTCTAGAGAGCCCAAAAAGTAAAATCTGTTCTATGGGGGTGCTGGGGGTTGCAATGCATCTCCAAACGCATGTTTAGCACCCCTGATGAGCTGCAAAGGGCTCCACATATTGGGCTAGATTACAAGTGGAGCGTTATTTTAACGTACACCCGTAAGGTGGCAAATTTGCCTCTTTATGGGTGCACGTTAAATAACCAGCCATTAAAATGGACAATTGTTTTATATAAATAAAAAATATGACCATTTTTATTTTTTTAATAGGAAACTGCACAAATCATTTATAAGGGATTAAAGTGAGGGGATGTGGGGTGTTAGAAAAAATACGGCACTGAAAAGTGCCTTTACATAGAGGTGAATGGGAACTGTGCTTTCACTATAAATATATATGTGTATGCTTATATTCATATACATAAATATTTTTAATTTGCTGCCCAACGCTGCACGATTTGCCCCCTGCACTGCGCTAGGTGCTTTGCCGTCTGTCATGGCATGATAACGAGGCTCCCATTGGAGCTTATGGAAGCGCACTTTCGTGAGTGCAAGGCTTCCAGGCAATTTGAATGCAAGGTCACATTTGCATTGGGCCTAACTTGTAATACCAGCACACATTTACGTGTGCTGGTATTACTGAGTGGAGCGCAACTATTGTGCTTGTTAACCCCTCAACTATTAAGTTCTAGAACCACCACTATCTGTAACTTTGTTTTTCAAAGCGTTGCAAATTGCCTCAACCAGCTATTTGATTTGCAGTATTTGCAGGTTACAGGATTTGCTTTTATTTGAGCAGCGATGTTTAATGTACTTCATCCGGAAAATGCTAAAGACACTGCTGTCTCTGACAATTTCTGCTCTCTTCAAAATACATTATGCCTCTAGATATGCCCCTGTTTGCTCTGGACTGGCCACAGACACACTCATAGACAACCCAGAGCCCAAACGAGCATAATGCGCAGGAGTAAGCATCTGAAGGGCACAACACCAGAGGAAGCTATGTCTGAGTCCCTTTTAGAAACGTCATGGACTCCATTTTTGAAAGCACAAAGTTTCCTTCACCTTAAAAATGACTTCTCTATTAAATGCAATTTAGTTAAATCATGACTAAAATGCCTTTTAACATAGCAAAATAGGTTTATGCTCGGAAGTAATACAGGACAAACAGTTTATATTATATTGTTAAAAGAAGATTTATAACCATGTTTTACTTTGCTATGAATTGTAAACAAATATAAAAAGATCTTAGGAGTTGAGTGTTCTGATTTGTGAAGCCACCGGAAACATTTCCATATTGCAAGGGCATAAAGAACAAGTCCTGGTAACTGCTAGACAAGTAAATGTGCTCACAGCTTTATTCACCAATTGCTGTAAGATGAGCAAGTCATTTTTTATGTGAGAACAGAGTTCTACTGATGCTGCAAATATCAAGTTGTCTACACAAAGCATATTGGTTTTCTTAAATGACAGTGATGGGCGCGTTGCAGTTCTTGCATATCCTGCTAGGATAATCCCTTTCTTTTTACCAATTCTTTGTCGTTCCCATTGCAGCAGATAGTTCCTTTCCCTAGTAATGAATATGCAAATCTAATTATGAAGTCCAACTCACCTGTCTAAATAATTCACAATGTTGGAATTCTTATTTTCCCTCATGACTAAGATCTCATTAATAATTAATTCTTTTTTAGGCTGTTGTTGAAGGTTCATTTGCTTTATTGCCACCTGAAAAAAAAAAAACACATACAGAAAATGAAGGTTGGAATAACAATAATTTGTGGCATAGATAGCTATAGTGTCACATGTACTACAATTAGTGTACTGATCAGCCTTGACAAATGAAATTAAAGTCAAAATTACATTTTTATGGTTTACAAAGGCATGCAATTTTTAAATTTTTTCTAATTATTAGCACATTTGCTTTGTTCTCTGGGTATCCTTTGCTGAAGAGTGAAACTAAGTAGAGAGATAGGAGTTCATGAGTGTGCACGGGTTGTTAGCATTCTACAGTAGCAGTGTTTTCAACAGTGTTTGCAGTAATGTTATATAGTGATGGAAATGCTGCTGCCATAGAGTTCTAAAGACATATGCACACTCATGAGCTCCTATGAACCTACATAAGTTTACTCTTTAACAAAGGATACCAGGAGAATTAATGAAATTTGATAATAGAAGTAACTTTAGAAGTTGTTTAGAACTGCATGCTCTGTCTGAATCATGACTTTAATGTCCCATTAATGCTTTAGCAGAATAAGGGAAGAAAAACAAAGATATGTTTGACTTTATTTTAATTCTAAAGCCTCTACTAGTAAAATCTATACACTACAAAAACTGTTTTATTAGGTTTTTGCTGCTTCCATGTGATGTGATCTTGGCCCTATTATGACAGAACTATTATAAGACTTTGCAGTGAATTAACAGGACCCAAAGCAAGTGTTAGGGTACAGAAAATAATATGTTAAGACATTAAAGATTAGATTACAAGTGGAGCGCAACGGATGCGTTATCTTGCACTCTGTCTCATGCTAATAGTGCATATCAGGTATTACAAGTAGATGGTTAACAATTTTTATCCAGGGCACATTAATGTAGCTGAAATTTTCTTTAGTGCACCCTACACGTTTAATGGACAGCATTGGGAGAACTACTAGCGCATATTGTGCTTGCATAACAAGTTGTTAGTTAAAGAGATATTCCAGTCAAAATGTAAATGCACATAGATGAATAACATATTAGTCAGTAAAAATTATGACTGTTTTAGTGTTAATATTTTTCTCTGCACGAGCGTGAAACATAGCTAGATCTTCTCAGTGCACTAGCATTTTAAATACTGCAGCTGATCAGAGCACCAGTGTGGCTTGTATCATGTCAGCAATTAACTAATTTAGTCATTACCAGATGATACAAGTGCCTTGCGCTCTATGAGCAAGTGCTGTGATTAAAATGCTGGTGCACGGTGCATACTTAAATACGGTTTTGAAACAACTATAGCTTTTATTAGAAGCAATTTTGCTAATACACGTATATAACAAACATGCTCCTATTCAAAAATTAAATGCATCCATGTGGCTTCCAATTTTGGCTGGAATGTCCCTTTAAGTGTTGCTCTTGAGCACAATCAAACACAGCTCTGTAAAATGTAGCACAGAACTATAGAGAGAACTCCACTACTTGCACTTGAGCACTATCCAACATGAATTTTAGTGCACGTCCCAATAGAAGTCATGTGACAGCACATAATAGCATGCACTACACTATTGCTTTAGCAATAAAATAATTGCCTGAGCTTGAGCAATGTTAATGCACAATAGTGCTAATATTTTTGCCCTCCACTTGTAATCTAGGCCTTAATTAGAACATCTAGAAAACACAAAGAGCGGGTGCTCCAGTGTAACATTTTCAGATTCAAATAAGACACAGCATACTCAAAAACCCCATGCACCTAAAAGGTGCCAGTGTCAGGTGAACAAATCTAGGGGAATAAGCGGCTCCTCGATTAGCTTCATAACCAAGCAATGCTGTAAAATATACAACGCATTTCGCTGCAACAGATACATTGAGAAACCTGAGGAAACAACCTCGACCATCAATTTTGTACATCAATGTATTCATTTATTTATTTAGTTTATGACACTCACTTCTTTATATTACTGTCAAAGTGGAAACAAAGATTGAGGCTATTACTCTCCCCGTCACACAAGTCATGCAAGACCATTCACCTGGCCCCTTTTAGAGAGATTTGTGAGTGTGAAATATTACAGTGAGAAACTATGCCATTGGAGCGCCCTCTTTTTGTATTTATCAGAAGTTCTTTCAGTCAGTTTTAGATGGTTTTAAAGAAGAGATTCTAGTGTGTACCGACTCTTTTTGCCTTTTTTTAAAACATTTTTTAATTTGATTTAATTTTTTGAACTGCCTCTAATTTTTTTATTATTATTATTTAGAACACATTGGAAATATAGAAAAGTAACATTATTAACCTAGTCACACAAGTTCCCTTGTTGAAAAGATTATGCCAAAAAGTATGTATCTTCTTACTTAAAGGGATAGTCAAAATTAAACTTTCATGATCCAGATAGAGCATGCAATTTTAAGTAACTTTTAAGCAACTAAATGTAGCCACCAATCAGCAAGCGCTATCCAGGTGCTGAACCAAAAACAGGCCGGCTCTTATGCTTACATTCCTGCTTTTTCAAATAAAGATAGCAAGAGAACGAAGAAAAATTTAGAATAGGAGTAAATTAGAAAGTTGCTTAAAGTAGCATGCTCTATCTGAATCATGAAAGTTTAACTTTGACTGGATTGTCCCTTTAAATAAACTTCAAGAAGACATAAAAGTGCAAAAAGAAAATGCTCTAATCTGTTAGTTGTATGCAATAAATAATGAATAATAACATTTGTTTAGAAGGGTTGTTGCTGTGAACAAAGAGTTAGAAACACACATGAATCTGCCTACCTCTTGTCCTGTAGCAATGTCTATTGCTGTATACACAGTACCAGAAGCCCTGAAAATGAGCAGAAATAGGTTGTTCATTAGTAAAACCAAACCACTGAATACAGGTCCAGTCTTATTTCTATAACAGACTGTTACAGACATGACATATGTGCTCCTTACCATACTTTACAGCAGTTTGTGACATACAGAGACAAGACCATACTTCCTCCAGCATAGAAATATGAAAATGCAGCACAGTCAGTAAGAATTGTTATTGTTTAAAAAGATAGATAATCCCTTTATTACCCATTCCCTAGTTTTGCACAACCAACACAGTTATATAAATACACTTTTTACATCTGTGATTACCTTGTATATCTAAGCCTCTGCAAACTGCCCCTTTATTTCAGTTTTTTTGACAGAAATCCATTTAAGTCAATCAGAGCTGGCTCACCTGAACTCCAAGTGCGTGAGCAGAGTGTTATCTATATGACACACATAAACTAACACCCTCTAGTGGTGAAAAACTGTCAAAATGCCCTGAGAGAAGAGGCGGCCTTTAAGGGCTTAGAAAATTAGTATATGAACCTCCTAGGTTTAGCTTTCAAATAAGAATACCAAGAAAACAAAACAAAATTGGTAATAAAAGTAAATTGGAAAATTGTTTAAAATGACATTCTCTATCTGAATTGTGAAAGTTTATTTTGGAGTAGACTTGTCCCTTTAAGAAATGTGAGTGGGGAATTATAGGAACTTGTCAGCCTTGTATCTAAGCTAATATAACTAAATATTGGCTGAATCTTAAATAGATTGACAGGATAGTTCCTGTTTTAATATCACACATTACTGACAGGTTTTAGTATAACATAACAGCACAAGTAATGCTAAACATTCTCTGAAATTCAACCTTTATTTTTTAAATGTGGTTAATTTATCTGTTTCTTCTAGTTATGAAAAACAAAACCAGTCACCAGTCATAGAGATCACTAATGATCATATACGTTTATTCTATATATAATAAATACATGATTATGGGGACACATCAAGGTACCTGTAAAATGCATTTTATAATTATGATTAACATATATTATTGACATAACTAAAATGTACATATATACCCTATTATATTTAAGTGTCACTTTGCAACAATGACCTATGTAGAAAAAAAAGAGACATATTTTACAACAATGACCTATGACAAGTTTAAGAACTAAATTAAATAGAAAGGGTATATGCAAATTACTTTGCTTAAATATATAGGCAAATTATTATTACTAAAAAGAGGAAACCTGTTATATTTAGTGATTATACTCTATAGCAGTGTTTTTCAACCAGTGTGCCGTGGCACACTAGTGTGCCGTGAGAGAGCCTCAGGTGTGCCGCGGCAGACTGACAACAGTGCGGGGGTGTCCCTCTTTTAAATATTGGGAGGTATGTGACAGGCTCATCAGGCATCATTTACAACCATGACATTGACATTAATTCACAGACAATGATTATGAATGTTTGTGAATGAATGTCAATATGTCATGTATAGTTTGTAGGAGGCATGGCATGACAGCACAGTACAGTGTGTATATATATATATATATATATATACACTGTGTATATATACTGTATTAGGCTACAATGTGTGATTTTGTAAAATTTTGGGATGGTGGTGTGCCACAGGATTTTTTAATGTAAAAAAAAGTGTGCCACGGCAAAAAAAAGTTTTCAAATCACTGCTCTATAGATTGAGCATACATATATTGAGGTTCTATCACTGGAAAGAAAGCTAATTTTCACGAATAAAGGACAATTTGTTTTTTATTATTCAATAAATGCCATACTTTATTCAAAAAGATATCTAAGAAATCTCAGGATTGTTCCACTGACTAAACTAGTCAAGTAAAAAGCAACTGCAGTTTTTTAAAAAGGCCACTTGGTGGCACTATTCAATCAACATTTCAACTCAAATCCTAGCTACAACAAATACAGATCATTCATGCCATATCTAACTGTGAAAGAGGGATTTCTTCTATTGGCTACTTGGGGGGCAGCAATGCACTGCAGCCCTTTGTGGAAGTCAGGGGATTTAGTGTGCAGACACAGCAAATATAATCGGGCTGGGATTGGATTTTGATAATAGCTGTATAATGAAGCCAAATTTATGGATGGACATTACAGTTATATACTTAAAGGGAAATTAAACTCATTTTTTTCATGATTTAGATACAAAATACAATGTTATAAAAGTTTCCAGATTACTTATATTATAAAATTTGCTTTGTTCTCTTAGTTTCCTTTGTTGAAGCAGCAATGTACTACTGGGAACTAACTAAACACATCAGGAAACCAATGACAAGAAGCATATATGCCCAGCCACAAATCAGCAGCTAGCGCCCAGTAGTGCTTTGCGGATCCTGAGCCTACCTAAGTATGCTTATCAAAAAAAGATAGCAAAATAATGAAGCAAATTCGATTTTAGACGTAAATTGAAAAGTTGTTTAAAATTTCATCTATTTGAATCATGAAAGAAAATGTTTGGGTTAAAGGGACAGTCTAGTCAAAATAAAACTTTCATGATTCAAATAGGGCATGACATTTTAAACAACTTTCCAATTGACTTTTATCATCAAATTTGCTTTGGTCCATTGGTGGTATTTTTGAAAAGCTAAACCTAGGTAGGCTCAAACTGATTTCTAAACCGTTGAAAACCGCCTCCTAGCTCAGAGCATTTTGAAAGTTTTTCACAGTTAGATAGTACTAGTTCATGTGTGTCATATAGATAACATTATGCTCACTCCTGTGGAGTTATTTAGGAGTCTGCACTGATTGGCTAAACTGCATGTCTGTCAACAGCACTGAGATAAGTGGGCAGTCTGCAGAGGCTTAGATACAAGGTAATCACAGAGGTAAAACATATATTGATATAACTGCGTTGGTTATGCAGAACTGGGGAATGGGTAATAAAGGAATCGTCTATCTTTTTAAACAATAAAAATTCTGGTGTAG